>NW_017686248.1:5219-6392 GCF_001879085.1 Nicotiana attenuata | reverse complement strand
TAGTTGGTCGTCTTTTACTACTTTAAAAAAGTAATTTTCTGGGCAATAGCGACCAAGGTTGTCCCTAATTAACCCAGATTTATCAAAAATCGACCAACTTTGGTCGCTTATATATAAAAATAATTAAATTCTTAAAATTAGCGACCAATGTTGGTCGCTTAAGTTTAAAAAAAATTAAAATAATTAAAACAATAGCGACCAACTTTGTTCTCTATTTTTCAGATTTTAAAATATAATATTTTCTTTACAGACCAATGTTGGTCGCTTTATATTGATTAATAATAAATAAATAAAAACGTAATTTAAGATTAGAGACCAACTTTGGTCGCTAAATTTATATTATTAAATAATAAAGCGACCAAAGTTGGTCGGTATATTGTTTATCCGGAATAGTTGGTCCTTTTACCTTAGAGACCAAAGTTGGTCGCTAATTAGCGACCAACTTTGGTCCCTAAGGTAAAGGGACCAGCATAATATCGACCAGGCCTGTTTGGTCGCTTTTTGACCTGTAAGCGACCAACTTTGGTCGCTTTTTGTGGTCGCTTTTTTCCGGATTTCTAGTAGTGGTTATGGAACTTGTTGGCATGTTTCGACGGGGTCCCGAGGGTCCCAGGTGTGTTTCGGATGGGCTATGGGCCATTTCATTAGGTTTTAGAGTTGCTTATTCTGTCATCTGGTTTCCTTCATCGCGTTCGCATCTTTGCCTTCGCATTTGCGTAGTGTAATTTGGAGGCGGGCAGTATTGTTCTTCGCGTTCGCGAATAGGAGCCCGCGATCGCGAAGCTTGGAAAATTTTGCCGCCGCGTCCAGGTAGTGCTTTTCTTTGAGGCAGTCATATTTCGCCTTTCCCGATCGTATTCCTTTGTCCGTGATCACGTAGTGTTTCTATGGGTAGTAGCTGATGATTCCTTCTTCGCGATCGCATACGAATTTTCGCGATTCTTGTTACCTGGGCAACAGATTATAGTTTCCAAAATTGAGGGTTTTGGCCATTTTTATCATATCTTGAGTTGTAGACCTTGGATTTGAGCGATTTTTCGGGAGATTTTCAAGAAAATCGTTCGGGTAAGTATTCTTCACCCAGAATTTATTATATTCCATGATTCTATCTTTATTTTTATCTTAGAATTTAGTGTTTTTGAGTTTGAGTAAAAAAAGGGAATTTTATGTAAG
>NW_017686248.1:0-3200 GCF_001879085.1 Nicotiana attenuata | reverse complement strand
TTGCTATCATTATGATTTGGGGTCGAATTCCATATTTGGGCTTCGTGCCAACTATTTGAACCCTTCGGGGCTTTTTATGGATATTTCCTCACTGTTTTGACTTACTACTTGAACTCAGTCATGTTATTTTCCACTATTTTACTACTCAGCCATTTTACTCAGTTTTGAGACTTAAATGATATTTTAAATGATGTTTGGGCTGAGTAAGGCCGAGGGCCTATGTTGTGAGGAAACACTGATACTGATTTGAGGCCGAGGGCCCGAGACATGTACGCCACGAGGTGGCTTGATTGATATGAGGCCGAGGGACTAGTTTTGATGACACGAGATGGCTTGTTATTGCGCTTGGGCCGTAAGGGGCCTCTCCAGGAGTCTGCACACCCCCAGTGAGCGCGGGTACCCATTGTGATGTGAGCCCGAGGGGCTGTTATTGTTCTGAGATGTTGCCCGAGGGGCGGATGTGGTGATACTGTGCCCGAGGGGCAAGCTTCTATTTGATTACTGTACCTTAATTATCTGTCAATTACCTGTTTACTTGTTGAAAGAGGATTTTACTTGTCTTTTCACTGGTTTACTGTTTTTAAATGATTTTACTACTTCATTATAGAATGCCTTGTGCCTGTTGATACCCAATTTTTCCCTATATATTTTTAATATACAAATTACTTCCAAAATAGCATGTGCATGCATATATAAGTATGTCCAAATGTTTTACTATTTTTTCCTTAATTTTTAAAGATTTTTTAATCAATTTATTGCCTATTTTATCCATAAAACCCAATATTATTCCCAAAATTATAATTTTTGGTGATTCTTTTATTGAATTTTCATATTTATACTAAAATGTGGCTAGTATAATTTTTGAATATTTTTACAAGGTCATTTAGTATTTTTAAAGTTAAATTATATGTAATTACAATATTAGCCTTTTTTAGGATTAATTACGTTTATATTCATAAAAATTAGTTCTGGTATTTTTAAATAGTTAATTATGTGCTATTAATAATTTTAGTACCTTTAATTTATTTCTAGAAATTATTTTACTATTATTTATAAATCAAATAGGGAAAAGTGGCTATTTAAATGTTAGCCCCATTTTATTTCAATTTTAGTCCGATTTTGCACCCCAATTGAACTCAATTGAAACTATTTGAACCCTCCGACCCAATTCTAATTTAATCCGACCCAAACCCATCTTCATAACCCGCCCACTCGCCCGTTTTAATCCAGGCCGTTGATCATTCAGATCAACGGCCAACAACCATCCTTTCCTTTATTTAATCTCAAACTACCCCCTAACCCTAACCATTTCACACACCCCGCCGCCTCTGAATCCCCTTCTCTCTCAATCCTCTCTCAAACCCTCTCCAACCCTAGCCGCCGACATCAACTACAACCCTAAAAAAAAATTCCCAAATCCATGGCTTCCAAGGTCATTGGAGGCCTGTATCCACCTCCCATGGCTTCTACGTGTTAGATTATTATGGTTTCAAGGCTAGATGTTGAAAGAGCTTGGTCCAGACCTTGGTCGATTTCAGTTTACGGCTGTTCTCCGGTCGTCTCTGAACTTTCTCCGGCTAGCCATGGCTATTCGAGTCTGACTCTTGACTCTCCTGCTTAGATCGGTGGTTTTCAAAGCCTTTCTCAGCACTTGGGGTTCCTCTGAAACCCTAACCTTCAAGGTTCTCTCGATTTCTCTTAGATTTGTTTCAGATCTATGTCTGCTCTGAACCTTTAAGCGTTTTCTCGAAGTTTCTTTTAAAACTCCGCTTTCAAAACTCCTTATCCTTATGATTAAGGTTCTGTTAAGTTGTTTCAAAACCTTTCTTTGATTTTTAATATGTTTTGATGTGTTTGCTCGTATTATCCTTCTGGCTGAGTTTGCATGTTAAAACCCCTAATTTCTTTTAACTGTTTATTAAATGAATGTTTGTTTGCCTGAGTTTTTTTCCGATCTATCTATTTATCCTCTTTTTAAAACCCTTCTATTGTGGAAAATCTTATGGTTTTGGGTCTGAGACTGTTCGTTTAAGTGCAGAAGTTCTTTTCGAAATCTCTTGTTCCCTTTGTGCGATTCTTCTGATTCTGGGTTTCTATCTTCTCTTTAACTCGCCTATGTTGAAAGCCCTAATTTCTCTAGGTTTCTTCGTTTGATTTTGTGACTGGCCTGTTCTTGTTTGAGTTTCTGTGACTATGTCGCTTCGAATGTGTTTCTACTGAGTTCCTTATGCCTAACTTACATTAGCTCTACGTGCTTCTGTTCGTCTTGACTGGTCAAGACTTGCCTCTTTGCTTGCTGTGTTTGGTTACTCATATCTCACTCTATTTATATGCTAAAGCATGACTCATGACTCTCTCTTTGATTGACTCTGAGCTCCTTGTTTCTTGTCTTGATTTGAAAAACTTCTCTTTAGACTTTCGATTCTCCTATTTTAACTTGGTTTATGTCACGACCCCAGTTCACCCACCGTGAACATGCCGTGATGGCGCCTAGTCTCTACAACTAGGTAAGCCTAAAATGCGGAAAACAAAATAACTTGCGTAAAATAATAATTCAACTTGAACAATTAAAAGAAAAAATATGGTGTGTGATGCCACTTGGCATATACAATTCCATAACACGGAAGTCTACAATATCATCCCAAAACCCAGAACCTCGCGAGAACACAAGCTAACAGAATGAGTACACTGCTCTAACTCCAGAATGTCTAAAACAACAGTCAGAAAGGAAGGATATCTACTAAAGCTAGAATAAGATAGAGACTCCTTGGTCTGCGGACGCGGCAGATGTACCTCGAAGTCTCCGCTAGATCTCTCCGCCTCGAGGATGATACGCCTGGGTGGAGGTACCTGGATCTGCACATGAAAAACATGCGCAGAAGGGGCATGAGTACACCACAGCGGTACTCAGTAAGTGCCAAGCCTAACCTCGGTTGGGTAGTGACGAGGAAGGTCAGGGACCTACTGAGGTTAAGTAATAATACAGGATAACAATGTGAAATGACAGTGTAATTAAATAACACATGATATAAGGGCAACAACAACTGTTACAACGACAAACAAAACACAGTAAAAGAACATAACTCAAATCCGAGAAAACAACCGGGGATCTCCCAGGATACCGTCCTGTAGTCCCAAATATAAACATCATGTCCAGTGGATCTCCCGAGTGCAGTCCCGTAGTCCAACTCGTAAAGTGC
>NW_017686247.1:5294-6392 GCF_001879085.1 Nicotiana attenuata | reverse complement strand
TTGCGGGTTTAAAGGCGGGATTAGGGATAACGAAGCCTTGGGTGTAATCTAAAGTGAATTGTGCTAAATAAAGTAAGCTAGTGTATCTCGGGAGAGTGCAATAGTAGATTACTGTGATTACTCGGGAGAGATTTGCAGTAAGATTAGCGTTTATGATTGATAGAGATGTGTGGGTAAATTTGTATGAGCATAAACAGAAGGGATTCCATCAATAGGGGAAATCATTGCCTTAGCTTTTTCTCATAATTGTTTACAACCTTATTGATTTAGTTACAGCCATTTAGTCACTTGCAAGATAGTTGTTAAAGAACACTCAACTGAGATTTGAATATTTGTGAAGCTGGTTCTGAAGAATTAGTGGGTCTGAAGATAGTGGTTGATAGGTTAACTCTCTGAGGATTCGACCCTGGGCGTAATACTCGGGTTATATTTGCAACGTCCGCAGAGTCCTTTTTATAAGGCATAGTTGGGCGTGATCAAATTTTGGCGCCGTTGCCGGGGAACGAACCCGGGTCACCCGCGTGACAGGCGGGAATACTCACCACTATACTACAACGACCCACGCTTTATGTTCAAGTTCTACAGGTAGGTGGCATGCCTTCCCAAACACCAACTTATATGGTGACATACCAATTGGTGTCTTGAAAGCTGTCCTGTAGGCCCATAGTGCATCATCTAGCTTCCTTGACCAGTCAGTTCTTGTAGCATTTACACTTTTTGTCAATACGCTCTTGATCTCTCTGTTGGACACCTCAACCTGTCCACTGGTCTGTGGGTGGTACGGAGTAGCCACCTTGTGGCGCACATCATATTTCGCCAACAACTTCTCGAAGGTCCGGTTTGCAGAAATGAGTGCCTCCATCGCTAATAATTGCACGCGGTGTCCCAAAGCGGGTGAATATGTTCTTCTTTAGAAACCCGACTACCACCTTAGCATCATTGGTGGGTAATGCGGCAGCTTCCACCCACTTGGACACGTAATCTACAGCAACCAGAATGTATTTATTGCCATAGGAGCTGACGAAGGGACCCATGAAATCTATTCCCCAAACATCAAACACTTCCACTTCTTGAACTGGGTTCATGGGCATCTCGTGA
>NW_017686247.1:0-651 GCF_001879085.1 Nicotiana attenuata | reverse complement strand
ATCTTGCTCGTGACTAAATGGCTTGAACTAATTAATAAGGTTGTAAACAATTATGAGAAAAAGCTAAGGCAATGATTTCCCCATTGATGGAATCCCTTCTGTTTATGCTCATACAAATTTACCCACACATCTCTATCAATCATAAACGCTAATCTTACTGCAAATCTCTCCCGAGTAATCACAGTAATCTACTATTGCACTCTCCCGAGATACACTAGCTTACTTTATTTAGCACAATTCACTTTAGATTACACCCAAGGCTTCGTTATCCCTAATTCCGCCTTTAAACCCGCAATCATAGATTCCTCTAATAATCTAGGAGTGGTGTTGTTCAACAATACCCTAAATATGCACTCTTTTCCAAGTTATGCACACTAAATAGGCACAACTAATTGAGGATCCTGTCAAATAACTACAACGAACATGAAGTTGAACAAATAGAGATTAAACTAGCAATTTGTATTCACATAAACAAGAAGTTCATCACCCAATAGGTTCCATCAAAGCCTTAGACAAGGAATTTAGCTACTCATGGCCATGGGAAAACAAACTAAGATTGAATTCATCATAAAATCAAAAGAAAAGAAGAAAGATGTTTAGAGTATTTTCTCACAATGGTTTTCCTTGCTAAGAAACCTAAAAAATCAATAC
>NW_017686246.1:0-6393 GCF_001879085.1 Nicotiana attenuata | reverse complement strand
GCAAAACTCAAAGGCAACCGAACGTGACTCCGGAAGCAATCAGATTATTATTGTTTCCATTCTCGGTGACAGGAGCTGCTCAGGTTTGGCTAAACTCGCTTCCCATAAACTCTATAGCAACGTGGGATGAGTTGGTCAAGAAATTTCACAACAAGTTTCATCCTCCCAACAAGACCGCTCAACAAATTGATGAGATTGTGAGCTTCAAACAGAAACCAATGGAGACACTACACGAGACATGGGGCAGGTTTAAAGGAATGTTGGTTATGTGTCCCCACCATGGTGTTCCAGAGCAGATGTTGGGACAACGGTTTTACATGGGATTGTCAGACAGCTTGAAGAATATAGTTGATGCCTCGGCTGGTGGGGCATTCTTGAGCAAGACTTGGAGAGAAGGTCAGAATTTGCTCGACAAGATGGCGCAGAATTCGGGTTGGACATCTAGGAATGCACCTATCACTCCAGTGGTGCACTCAGTGCCTCTTGATCCTTCTAATACAATGGCTGAAAACATGGCGACTCTTTTGACGCAAATGAGCATCCTCACCAAAAAGGTGGAGGAATCAGGGCAGAAGCAACAGGTTCATATAGTAGACACTACCAATGGGGGCTTGTGCACATCTTGCATTAGCCAGCCAATTGGTAATCCATGGAATACAGAGCATGATCATCATCACCAGCACCCTGAAGATATGAACTATGTGGCTAACTATGGGGATCAGAGGCAAGGTAATCGGAACTGGGGTCAGCAGACTCAGCAGCAGTATAGGCCACCGCAGCCACAGTATAACGCCAGAAACATGGGAGGCATGAGACCCCCCAACAACATGGCACCGTATCCTAGACCACAAGGGTACAACAATCAGCAGCAAGGGTACCACCCACCTCAGCAACAACAGGGTGGAAGACAAGAAGACGGGTTTGCAAGGCTTGAAGCAATGATGAAGCAGGTTATTGGGTCCAATGCTAAAATAAATGAAAGGGTGGATGCACATGATGCAGCTATCAAGAATATTGAGGTACAAGTGGGCCAGATTTCAATGTCACTTAACAATCGTCCTCAAGGGACATTACCTGCAGATACCCAAATCAATCCAAAAGATCAAGGCCCAAAGCAGCTGATGGCGGTGAGTCTACGAAATGGCAGGGATCTAGATGTTGAGCAAGAGAGAGCTCGAGAAAACATACAGGCTGAGACACTAATTCCAGTGCCCATAGAGCTGGATGACTCTACGGGATTGACAGAGGTAACAGTTCAGCCTGCTCCTGAAGAAAAGAATATGCAGCAAGAGACTGAGACAGTAGCTGAGCCAGTAATTGAGACAGTAGCGGAGCCAATAGTTGAGATAACAGCTGAGAAAGAAAAATCTCAAGTGAATTGGGAACGAAAAGACCTCCTGCACCATTTCCGCAAAGGTTGGCCAAGCATCAAAAGGAGGAGCAGTATAAAAAGTTCCTAGAGATGCTCAAACAAATCCAGATAAACATTCCATTGATTGAAGCGCCAAAGGAGATGCCAGGATACGCTAAAATGATGAAGGACTTGATGTCTCGGAAGTTTGACTTTCAAGACTTGTCGACTGTGACCCTTACTCAGACATGTAGTGCAGTGGTATCTAGACCTGTTGCTGAAAAGCTATCTGATCCAGGTAGTTTTACAATTCCATGCACCGTTGGGAACTATGCCTTTGCTAAGGCACTCTGTGATTTAGGGGCCAGCATTAATCTCATGCCCCTGGTCATTTATAAGAGGTTAGGCATTGGGAGAGCTCGACCTACTTCTATGTTATTGCAGCTGGCTGACAGGACTGTTAAGCGTCCATTTGGGATTCTAGATGATGTGCTTATTCAGGTGGGGAAATTCGTGTTCCCTGCAGATTTTGTAATCTTGGATTGCAAAGTGGATGAAGAAATTCCTATAATTCTAGGACGACCCTTCTTGGCCACGGGGAGAGCTTTGATTGATTGCGAGACTGGGGAGCTTAAGATGAGGCTCAATGATGAGGAAATTATATTCAATGTGCAGAAATCGATGAGGCGACCAAGTGAGTTCGCAAATTGTTCCCTTATTGATGCAGTGGATCTAATTGTAGAGGCTGATGACGAGGCGTTAACGGTTGAGCATCCCCTTGCTGCATGCTTGACAAATCTGGATGAAGTAAATGGTGAGGATTTCGCGGAATGGGTGTTGGCACTGGAAGGTAAAGGGTTCTGGGAGAGAAATCCGGAGTTTGAGCCCTTGCACTTAGAAAAGAGAGAGACCCCTCCAGCTAAACCATCCATCGAGGAACCCCCTAAGCTGGAATTGAAGCCTTTGCCAAACCACCTCAGGTATGAATTTCTGGGGCCTAACTCCACATTACCTGTTATTATCTCATCTGGTTTGTTAGATGTGCAGGTTCAACAGCTTTTACAGGTACTAAGGGAGTGCAAAACTGCCACTGGGTGGACCATGGCAGACATCAAGGGGATCAGCCCCGCCTACTGCATGCACAAGATTCTGCTGGAAGAGGGGCACAAACCTTCCAGGGAACATCAGAGACGGCTAAACCCGAATATGAAGGAAGTGGTGAAGAAGGAAGTGATTAAATGGTTGGATGCGGGAATCATTTTCCCAATCTCTGACAGTAGCTGGGTTAGCCCAGTTCAATGTGTGCCTAAAAAGGGTGGCATGACGGTGGTAAAGAATGACAACAATGAACTTATATACACAAGAACCGTCACAGGCTGGAGAATCTGCATAGATTATAGAAAGTTGAATCTAGCCACCAGAAAAGACCACTTCCCACTTCCCTTAATTGATCAAATGCTGGATAGATTGGCAGGGAGGTCACACTTTTGCTTCTTGGATGGGTACTCAGGGTACAATCAGATCTCCATTGCCCCTGAGGATAGAGAAAAGACCTCATTCACATGCCCGTACGGAATTTATGCCTTCAGGAGGATGCCCTTTGGTCTATGCAATGCACCCTCCACATTCCAACGGTGCATGATGGCCATATTTACTGACATGGTAGAAGATATAATGGAGGTGTTCATGGATGACTTCTCAGTGGTGGGGAACTCATTTGAGGACTGCCTAGTGAATTTGACGCGTGTGCTGAAACGGTGCATCGAGACTAACTTGGTTCTGAATTGGGAAAAGTGCCATTTCATGGTACAAGAAGGCATAGTCTTGGGGCACCGAGTGTCAAGCAAAGGAATAGAGGTTGATAGAGCAAAGGTTGATGTCATAGCTAAGCTGCCGCCGCCAACTTCAGTCAAAGCCATAAGGAGCTTTCTTGGACATGCCGGATTCTACCGGAGGTTCATTAAGGACTTCTCCAAAATTGCCAACCCTCTCTGTAAGTTGTTAGAGAAAGATCACCCCTTTGTATTTTCTGATGAATGCAGGGTAGCTTTTAAGGTGTTGAAGCAAAGGTTGGTCACAGCACCCATATCGTTGCCCCTGACTGGGAGCAACCGTTCGAATTGATGTGTGATGCCAGTGACTATGCGGTGGGGGCAGTGCTGGGCCAGCGGAAGGACAAACTGATGCACCCAATCTACTATGCTAGTAGGACGCTGAGTGGAGCCCAGTTGAACTACACAGTGACAGAGAAGGAGATGCTAGCTGTGGTATTTGCTTTTGACAAGTTTCGGTCCTATCTAATAGGATCCAAGGTAATCGTATACTCTGACCATGCAGCTCTTAGATACTTAATAGAAAAGAAGGACTCTAAGCCACGCCTGATTCGTTGGGTGTTGCTACTGCAAGAGTTCGATCTTGAAATTCGTGACCGCAAGGGCACTGAAAATCAAGTCGCTGATCACCTATCACGACTTGAAGGAGCTGAAAATGCAGTAGAAGTGGAGGAAATTCTGGAAACTTTTCCAGATGAGCAGCTGCTCGTTACCACTCATCTGGAAGCGCCTTGGTATGCAGACTATGCTAATTACCTGGCCAGTGGTATTGTTCCTCACGACCTGTCATTGGTTCAGAGGAAGAGATTCTTTCGCAAAAGCCAATGGTATTACTGGGATGAGCCCTACTTGTTTAGAATATGCCTTGATAACATGATCCGGAGATACATCCCCGAGATCGAACAATCTTCTGTCTTGCAGGCTTGTCACGCTTCGGCGTATGGCGGTCACTTCGGAGGCATCAAGACGGCAGCTAAGGTGCTAGAGGCCGGATTTTTCTGGCCAACGGTATTTAAGGATGCTCACCTATGGGTCAAGAGCTGCAATGAATGTCAACGCACCGGGAACATCTCCCGGCGTCACGAGATGCCCATGAACCCAGTTCAAGAAGTGGAAGTGTTTGATGTTTGGGGGATAGATTTCATAGGTCCCTTCGTCAGCTCCTATGGCAATAAATACATTCTGGTTGCTGTAGATTACGTGTCCAAGTGGGTGGAAGCTGCTGCATTACCTACCAATGATGCTAAGGTGGTAGTCGGGTTTCTCAAGAAGAACATATTCACCCGCTTTGGGACACCACGTGCAATTATTAGCGATGGAGGAACTCATTTCTGCAACCGGGCCTTCGAGAAGTTGTTGGCTAAATATGATGTGCGCCACAAGGTGGCTACTCCGTACCACCCACAGACCAGTGGACAGGTTGAGGTGTCCAACAGAGAGATCAAGAGCGTATTGACAAAAACTGTAAATGTTACAAGAACTGACTGGTCAAGGAAGCTGGATGATGCGCTATGGGCTTACAGGACAGCATTCAAGACACCAATTGGTATGTCACCATATAAGTTGGTGTTTGGGAAGGCTTGTCACCTACCTGTAGAACTGGAACATAAAGCGTGGTGGGCACTGAAACAGCTGAATTTAGACTTGGAAGTTGCGGGCACGTCGAGAGTCACGGAATTACATGAGCTAGAGGAGTTCCGGTATCTTGCTTTTGAGAGCACAAGGCTATATAAAGAGAGAATGAAGAGGCTTCACGATCAGAACATCATTGAACGAAATTTCAAATCTGGAGACAGGGTACTGCTTTATAACTCAAGACTGCGGTTATTCCCAGGTAAGCTAAAGTCAAGGTGGTCTGGACCATTTCGTGTGGTTGAGGTGTTTCCATCCGGAGCTGTGGAAGTTTCTACTGAAGATGACTCTCGTACATTTAGAGTCAATGGTCAGCGGTTGAAATTGTATGTGGGTATGAACGAGCCTAAGAAGATAACCGAGCTACATTTGAATGAACCTCAGAAATCGAGCGAACCATGATTTCGCTCATATGAGTCGTGCCGCGACGTTAAATCAGGCGCTACGTGGGAGGCAACCCATGACATTGTTGTAATTGTAACCATTATAAAAAAAAAGGTTTGTTGGGCGTTAGAATCAGAACAGGCGTTCTACCGTGGCTCCACCGCGATCGCGGTGAAACCGCGGTAGATTACGCCCGCGGAACTTCACTGCCGCGGTTCCACCGCGATCGCGGCAGAACCGCGGCAGGCCCAGACGCGGCCAGGTAAGTGTGTTATTTTAATTTTTTTTTCTTTTCTTTCTTTTCCTAATTTTTTAAAACCCCCTAAAACATCCCCCCTCATCTAAATACACAATATTCCGCCCCACAGCCCCATTCCCCTCTTTCTTTCCCTCTCTCCTCACAAACCAACTCTCTCTCTTCCTCTTCTTCTTCAACACCCTTCATCCCCAACCTCCACTCCCATACCTCCATTTTTCTCCTCTCTTCAACTCAAGTAAGTTCTTCTTCTCTCTCTCTATTTCTTTATTTTCTAAGTAGTGTAATTTGTTAATATTGTAATTGTAGTTGAACCCTAGTTAGGATTAGTATAGTAATTTCAATTTTTTTTTTGCTTTCTTTTATGATTACTATGGTTATTGTTGTTGTAGTTGATGTTTGGGGGGTTGTTGGTGCCACATTAGTTGGGGTCTCCATTATAATATAATTGTGAAATTGTTTTGGTGGTTTGGAGACCTAAACTAGTTTTATGGGGTATAATGGTATTGGGTCATGTGTTGCCCAAGAATGGTGGTACTATGTTGTCTATTTTTGGGGGTGTTCTAAGCCCGACTTAGGTTTGGGGTGTTGTACAGGATGGTTGTTGTTGTATGGTGACTTGTTGTAAAAGATAATTGTGTTGTAGTTTTGTTAGCATAGGTGCTAATTGTTGGAGAATGGTGTTTGTCTTTTGGTGGTGTTGTATATCGGGGATAATATTGAATGGAATAAGTGTGGGGTGTATGTTGCCGGATGTGGTACGGAAAAGGTGGAGCTGTTGTTGAGTTTGTTATAGCTGGTGTCATTGGGTGGTGAAGTCTGAGTAACCATCTTATTGGCATTAGCTAATGCAATTGGTTGATGGTTTGTTAACTGTTTTCAGGATTAATGGCTCCCAAAAGGCACAGGCGCTCTGGCGGTCCTTCCCACCGACCTGC
>NW_017686245.1:0-6397 GCF_001879085.1 Nicotiana attenuata | reverse complement strand
AATTCGGTTATCGATTACACCAATAGAAAATTTGCGGGATTCCACGGAAAGTATATCGCTATAAACGCGCCTAACTAATATGGACAAAAAGAAGCTAAAATAAGACGAACACCATTTATAATATAAAAATTGTGTCAACAAGCACATGCAATAAAACTAAAGTAAGGGATCAAATGTATGCCACCAACACTCCAACGGTATAAAAAAAACAAAACAAAACAAAACACATCATCACGGCTAATTCTGTTTTCCATTAATTTGAACTTCATTCCCTTGATCTTTAAATATGATCATTCCTTAAATGTGGTAGAGGAAATAATAGGGTAAGGGACTTAGGGTAAAGGAAAGGGTCTAGATTAGGGAAAATAATATTGTATAGCCGCTTTCAAAATAGTAGCGGAATATATATACATTCTGTATGTTATATTAATCTACACAAATAGGTAATTACTCATTTAACAAGTGTCTACAGTCTAGGGGTGTACATTCGATTTATCGATTCGATTTTGACCCTTATCGATAATTACTTATCGATTATCGATTTGTACATATGCTTATCGTTTCAATAAGGTTTCGATTTCTTCGATTTCGATTTCGATAACAAATAATCGATTTGATTTATCGATTAACCGATTCGAATGCACACCCCTAAAACTGGCTATAGAAATATCTTTTTCATTTCCACTAAATTTTTTTATTCAAAAACAAAAATTAGTGTATAAACAATGTATAATCCATGTATAAACATTATACGTCCAATATCCAGTGATTATACATCTTAAAAGTCTACATATACGCTGTATAATATGTGTACAATTAATATGTAATAAGTGTATAATATTGTATACTGAGAATAAACTTATTATACATGGAGTATCTAGTGATTATACACTAATATTGTATAGACTCTCGTCAACTGCAGATTTAGCGAAAAAGAAGAAAATGGAAATCTATATAAAAAAAAAGAGAGGAGAAGATCAGATCTTCAACCACCCACATACCCCCAACCCGTCGTCTCTCAATTGCGCAAAGACGCCATTATACTAGAAAAAAAAGACAGACTTCCTCCATTAAGCTTCTTCGTCCTCTTAGCAATGTCTATGAATCTTCGTAAACCCTGGATTTGATATAGTTTTTGGCTAAAGGATCTTGCGGCATTTGGAAGGAGATGGGCGGCTGCTGCGTATTAGGGTAGAAAGAAATATCTATGATATATACATTTCCCACAAATATGTAATTGTACCTTTTTATTTCGAATTAATATGCTTGATTTTTGGCATTCATTATCAATTTTAAGGCCTCATTTTTTAAGATTAGTTTTAGGAAACGCGCATTGCGTGTGAATTCTATTATAACGATTCGGCCGGTCGTTTCGAGAGTTTATCTTGTTTCCCTCATTTTTCTGATTCTTTTGTGTTCTACAGCTATATTATGACTTACCGGGTTAGTCGTTGCGGGCCCGGAGTAATTTCTGAGTGGACACTTAGTCTCTTAATTGAAAGTTTAAGTTGGAAAAGTCGACCGGATGTCGACTTATGTGTAAACGACCTCGGATTTGAATTTTAATGGTTCCGTTAGCTCCACTAGGTGATTTTGGACTTAGGAGCGCGTTCGAAATGTGATTTGGAGGTCCGTAGTATAATTAGGCTTGAATTGGCGAAAGTTGATTTTGGCGAAATTGACCGACAATGGAAATTTTAATATCGGGGTCGGATGTGATTTTCTGGAATTGGAGTAGGTTCTTGGTGTCATTTATGACTTGTGTGCAAAATTCGAGATCAATCGTACGTGATTTGATAGGTTTCAGCGTCGTTTGTAGAATTCGGAAAATTCAAAGTTCATTAGGGTTGAATCCGTGGGTAATTCGTATTTTTGTTGTTGTTGGAGGTGATTTGAGGATTCGACTAAGATCGTATTGGGTTATAAGACTTGTTTGGTATGTTTGGATGAGGTCTCGGGGGCCTCGGGGTGATTTCGGGTGGTTAACGAACTTGATTTTGAGTAAATGAAGTAGCTGAAATGCTGCTGCTACTGGTGTAACCGCACCTGCGGAGTGGGCACCGCAGGTGCGAGCCCACAGAAGCGTGGAAAGAATTGCAGATGCGACCAAGAATGAGATGGGTAGAGGTCGTAGGTTCGAAGACTTTACCGCACCTGCGATGGTCGCAGAAGCGGGCAGTAGGGCGCAGGTGCGAGTGTGGACCGCAACTGCGATGTAATTCCCGCACCTGCGATATGCGCAGATGCGGTCCAGTGATCGCAGAAGCGGAGGCAGCTGGATAAGTGACTTCCGCAGAAGCGGGAATTTTACCGCATATGCGGCTCTGCAGATGCAGATATATGGTCGCGGGTGCGAAAAGCCTAGGCAAAACATATAAATACGGGACTTCGAGATTTTTCACCATTTTCACATTTTGGAACTCGAATTTTGGAGGATTTTGAAGTGATTACTGAGGTAAGCTCCTTGTGTCTATTTATCTCCAATAATGGTATTTCTCCAGTGATTTTACACCTAGTTGGTGAATTTTTGAGGTGAAATTTGGGAGTTTAGGGCTTGAAATTGGAGAGTGAATTTTGGGGAATTGGAAATGGTGTCGAATTTTGATAAAATTAATATGGTTAGAATCTTGAGTGAATGGGCTTTCAGGTTTTGTAATTTTTGTCGGATTTCGAGACGTGGGCTCGAGGGCTTGATGGTGAGATAGTGATACCATAGCACATGAGTTGTCCGTAATCTTGATTTGATATTACAGCATGTGAGTTGTACGTGTGGATCATAGCGCTTGGGCTGTAAGAGCCCCTCCGGAGTCTGTACGCCCCCTAGTGAGCGCAGGTACCTATTGAGTGTGAGTACTGAGGGTTGAGAGCCGAGTGATTGAGCTGTGAGATAGTTGAGTGACTGTTGCCTTGAGAGGCTGTACTTACTTTTCATTTGCTGTTGCATTTAGTTATTATCTGTCATTGTTGTGGAATTTCTGGAAGATTTTGTATCCGATTTTTACTTGAACTTGAAATTGTATAGAACTGATTTGACTTAAACTGCCGGATTTGAAAGCATGTCTATTCTTTACCGAAATTACTAAAATGAACTGTATTTTGTATAACTCGTCACTATTTCTCAGTTACTTATTTGTTTTGTTACTTACTGAGTTGGTTGTACTCACGCTACACCTTGCAATTCATGTGCAGATCCAGGTGTGTCCGGTCACGGAGGACGTTGAGTTCGTGTTTGGTTGAGTATCAGAGATCTATGAGGTAGATGTCGGCATCCGCAGTCCTTGTCTCTCCTTCTTGCTATCTTTTTTATTTATGTATTGGCATTTTGACATAGACTGTTGTAGACTCTGTTTCTAGACTGGTTGTAGATGCTCATGACTTAGTGACACCCCGATGTCGGGCTATTATTCCGCACTTGTGTTTTGGGTTTACCCCGTTGTCATGTAAACCTCCGGTTATTTTAAATGTCTTAACTCATTTCTGTTATATGTTGAAAGTATTTTGAAAATATCGGCTTGCCTATTTCCACGATAGGTGCCATCACGACGGGTTAGGTATTTGGGTAGTGACAAGTTGGTATCAGAGCCTAGGTTACATAGGTCTCACGAGTCATGAGCAGGTTTAGTAAAGTCTTGCGGATCGGTACAGAGACGTCTGTACTTATCTTCGAGAGGCTATAGAACCCTTAGGAAACTTCACATTCTAGAATTTTTATCGTGCGAACTGTTGATTCTGGAAACTAAACTTCTATTATTCTATTCTCTCATAGATGGTGAGGAAACATGCCACTAGGCAAGACGGACAACCACCAGTACCACCAGTCAGGGCCGCGAGAGGCTGAGGTTGCGGTAGAGGCTTTGATAGGGGCAGAGGTGCAGCCCGTACAGCAGCTAGGGTAGCACCTACAGATCCACCAGTTGCCCCAGTTCAGGATCAGGTCCCAATTATGGATGCGCCAGCAGGACAAGCTCAGGCACCAACTATGCCCATTGTTATTCTAGGCCTTCAGGAGGCCTTAGCTCAGATTTTGACCGTGTGCACCAGTCTTGCTCAGGTGTTCTTTGTTCCGGCCACAGCAGCCACTTCTCAGGCTGAGGGAGGTGCTCAGACTCTCGCCGCCCAAACACCCGAGCAGGTAATGCTGGGACTCCAGACACCGCGGGCACCACCAGCCTAGTTGGTTAGAGCTGCTCAGGACTATGTGGTTCTTGTCATGCGTGATGATGAGCAACGTAGATTAGAGAGTTTCGGGAGGCTCCAGCCTTCATCTTTCAGTAATGCAGATGGAGAGGATGCCCAGGGTTTCTTGGACAGATGTTAGAGGATTCTCCATACAGCAGGTATTCTTGAGACCAGTGGGGTCTCGTTCACTACTTTTCAGTTCACTGGAGCCGCCTTCACTTGGTGCGAGGCTTATGAGAGGCGTAGGCCGGTTGGTTCCGTGCCACATACATGGCAGGATTTCTCCGTTCTCTTCTTGGAGAAGTATGTGCCATAATCTCGCAGAGAGGAGCTGCGCAGACAATTCGAATAGTTGCATCAGGTTTGGCTAGTTCCCACTGATAGGGAGAGGATCAGGAGGTTCGTGGATGGTCTCATATTTCAGCTGCGGGTGCTTAAGACTAGAGAGAGGGTTACTGGTGCTACTTTTAAGGAGGTTGTTGATATTGCTTGGGAGATAAAGTCTGTCCGCTGCCAGGAGCGGGTTAAGAGGGAGGCCAAGAGGCCTCGTGGATCAGGTAGTTTTGGTGTTGTTCCTTTTGGAGGTCAGTTCCACCACGACAGGGGTCGTTCCTATAGGCATGCTTAGATGGCTCATCTAGCTCATCGTGGTGCATCAGTCAACCACAGTTCTCACATTGCTCGCTCATGCCAGTCTTCATTCAGTGCACTACCAGTGTAGAGTTCTCACTATGCCTCGTCCGCTCAGGTTTCTATGGGTAGCTCCTCGGGGTATCAGGAGTAGTAGTTCCGTCAAAGGAGGGGGTGTTTCGAGTGCGGGGATCTTGATCATATCAAGAGGAATTGCCTTAGGTTGTTGAGCGGGACTCCACAGTAGATTTCTTGACCAATGGCACCAGCACCAGCAGCTACACCACCCGCTCAGCCAGCTCGGGGTGGGGCCCAGTCAGCTAGAGGTCGCCCTAGAGGGGGAGGCCGATCAGGTGGCGGTCAGGCCTATTTCTATGCACTCCTGCTAGACCAAATGCCATTGCTTCAGACACAGTGATCACATGTATTATCTCAGTCTGTCATCGAGATGCTTCTGTATTATTTGACCCTGGTTCCACCTATTCATATGTGTCGTCATATTTTGCTCATTATCTGGACATGCCCCGTGAGTCTTTAGTTTCATTTGTTCGTGTATCTACGCCTGTGGGTGATACTATTATCGTGGACTGCGTATACTGGTCGTGTGTAGTAACTATTGAGGGATTAGAGACCAGATTTGATTGGTTGCTGCTTAGTATGGTTGATTTTGATGTGATATTTGGTATGGATTGGCTGTCTCCATGGCATGCTATTTTGGACTGTCACGCTAAGATTGTGGCGTTGGCGATGCCGGGCTTGCCACAGATTGAGTGGCGAGGTTCTTTAGACTATGTTCCCATTAGAGTGATTTCATTCTTGAAGGACCAGCGGACGGTTGAGAAGGGTTGTCTTTCTTATTTGGCCTTTGTGAGGGATGTCAGTGCAGAGACCCCTACTATTGATTTTGTTCCGGTGGTGCGAGATTTTCTGGATGACAGTTAGCTCTAATATTCTGTCCTAAATCAAAAGATATTAGGTCCGTATTCCAACCAGTGGTTCTAAGTAATTGAGAAACTTTTAACTTATTTTGGTCCAATGTTAACGGACCTTGAATCATCGATCGTAATGTTGTGCCTGGCTGTAACCAAGGGTCTTTCCAAACACTAATAAGTTTCCCTTCCCCTATCCTCCATTGAAGTCCTAATTGGCAGAGTTGCCAACATTTTAAGATGTTATCCCAAGTGTGGGAATTGTTAGTAACATTACTTTTATGGAGGTATTTGTTAATGAGAATTCTTGACCACATAGCTTGTGGTGCTTGAAAAATTCTCCAAGCAAGTCCCGCTAATAACGCCTTATTTTTTTGTTCTAACTTTTGAATGCCAAGACCACTCTTATTTTTTAGGGCTTTGAGACCACATTCCATTTAAGGAGATGCATTTTTCTCTTTACTGAGGTAGTGCCCCAAAGAAAATTTCGTTGGTATTGCTCCATTTTATTAATGATATGCTTGGGAATTTGAATATACTGCATAATGTGATTCGGAAGATTGTTCAGGGTAGATTTAATAAGAGTAGTGAGACCAGTCATTGTAAGAAAAATTGTTTTCCATCCGGCTAATCTATTCTTAAAATTATCTAAGAGGAAT
>NW_017686244.1:5511-6397 GCF_001879085.1 Nicotiana attenuata | reverse complement strand
ATAGATTACGAGATCTGATGTAGTTTCGTGTTTACTTCTGATAAGTTGTTTTCATCTGTATTTCCCCTAAGCATGTCCCTTCCCCATCTTAATTGGTATTTTCTGCTGTTATTTCGTTGCACTTGTATATACATATATATCTGCACAGGTTATTTTTGGTAGGTCCTGTCTAGCCTCGTCACTACTTCGCCGGGGTTAGGCCAGGCACTTACCAGCACATGGGGTCGGTTGTGCTGATGCTACACTCTGTGCATCTTTTTGCACAGATCCAGGAGCAGCTTTTGGGCCTCAGCAGTAGGATTTGATCGGGAGCTGACTTCAGTCCAGGGACTTTCGAGGTAGCCTAGCTGACGTCTGCAGGCCGGAGTCCCTTCCATGTTATTAGTTTGTTTTCCTTGTACCGAGACAAACATTGATGTACTTCTATTCAGACTTGTTTTTAGCACTCTTTAGTAGTTCGTGAGTTAGTGACACCGGATCTGGGTAGAGTTGTATTTAAACTTCCGCATTTGGTTTTCAGTTATCTATGTTTTTAAGACTTTCGCTTTTATTTAAATGACTCGTTTTATTTATATCGTTGTGATGTTATCAGAAAATGTTTTAATACTTGGCTTGCCTAGCTCCGATAGTAGGAATACTTGGCTTGCCTAGCTCCGACAGTAGGCGCCATCACGACTCCCGATGGTGGGAAATTCGGGTCGTGACAATAACATGCTGAGTAAGCTATACTGAGACTTCGGGGGATCAAACCCAAGTCTATATTGAATACGAACTGAGCTCACAACGTTCAGAATGAAAGTCATGAACGAGTTATGAAGCTAGGGAATAGAAGTTCTACACTATTCAAGGAACTAGGCTAACTGTATTCTGAGGCAATTGATCGTTG
>NW_017686244.1:0-991 GCF_001879085.1 Nicotiana attenuata | reverse complement strand
GACTACATGTGACCGAGCGAACCAACTGGCTGGCTGAATCAACATGTGGTATCATAACATACTGAATGCAGAAGATAAACTAACACATGGTGATATACTGAAAATTGTGGATGATATAAATCAAAGTGCAGAAATACTAATACAATTCTGAAACATATTTGTAGCCAACATGGCTTAATATGAAAAGTCTGTGACTCTGTCTAACTGTTACTCTAGTCTATGAAGCCTCTAATAAAGTACTGAAAACACTGACTGCCTGTAAATACTGAAAGATCGTAAAGTAATGATAAAGCCCCGAAAGAACTGGGGATCACCAAATAGCTAGTACGGGAATCCTAGCGCTCTGAATCTTCAACCTGTAAATCATTACCTGCATCGTGAGATGCAGGCCCCGGGCAAAAAGGGACGTCAGTACATTTGAATTGTACTGGTATGTAAAGCAACTGAAAGAAAGAATTATTACTGCTGAAACTGAAACTAAGCTGATAACTGAGAATTTATAATTGATAACTGAGATGATAACTATTCAAACTGAAACTGAAATTGAAATGATAACTGATAACTAATAACTAATAACCGATGACTGATATGAATACTCCCTCTTCTGAATGATGAACAACCTGTTTATCTGAATATTAAATTGCGGCCTCATGCCCAATATATATATATATATATATATATGTGCACAAGATGCGGGCTCGGGTCCAAGTATACGTATAGATAACTGCGACCTCAGGTCGAAAATGCATAAAGCATAAACTGCGGCCTCAGGCCCAAAGATGCAAAAAGCATTACCTACGGCCTCAGGCCCAAAGATGCATAAAGCATTAGCTGCGGCCTCAGGCCCAAAGATAGGTGTTCAACATTCAGGGATTTAAAATCAAGAACTAAGAATCATACTGCAATACATAATAGTGAAATACTGAATCACGCTGAGTTATATGATACTGGAATACTGGATCACACTGAGTTACTATTATACTAGGTAATA
>NW_017686243.1:5619-6398 GCF_001879085.1 Nicotiana attenuata | reverse complement strand
AGACTTCATTTGGCGTAATATCATCTGCCGATTTGGTGTACCAAAGGAGATTGTATGCGACAATGGCCCTCAATTTATCGGAGCTCAAGTTACTGAGTTTTTTGAGAGCTGGCAAATTAAGAGAATCACATCTACACCTTATCACCCAGTAGGCAATGGGCAAGCAGAATCAACGAACAAAGTCATAATCAACAATTTGAAGAAACGTTTAGAGGAATCAAAGGGTAATTGGCCTGAAGTGATACCCGGAGTTTTATGGGCATATCGCACGACAACAAAGACGAGCACAGGTGAAACTCCTTTCTCTTTAGTTTATGGAGCTAAAGCATTAATCCCAGTTGAAATAGGAGAACCGAGTACAAGATTCTCACAAGCAACACAAGAGTCTAATGATGAAGAGATGCGGGTCAATTTGGATCTACTAGAAGGCAAGAGAGAAGCCGCATTAATAAGAATGGCAGCACAAAAGCAAGTGATCGAACGATATTACAACAGGAAAGCACGACTGCGATACTTCAAAACTGGGGACTTCGTGCTTAAAAAAGTTTTTCAATCTACAAAGGCGGCCAACGCGGGTAAACTAAGTCCAACCTGGGAAGGACCCTACAGAGTTCGAGATATTGCAGGAAAAGGAGCATACGAGTTGGAAACAATGGACGGAAAGGTGCTTCCTTCGCATTGGAATGCAGTTCATTTGAAGAGATACTACTTCTAAGGAAAAACCCACGGTCAGGTATCACCATGTAAATTATATTGTTTTTGAATTGTTAAAATTTTCT
>NW_017686243.1:0-3028 GCF_001879085.1 Nicotiana attenuata | reverse complement strand
CTCATCACCAGGGAACCTTCATCTTCCTCCTCTGAATCTTCTTCTTCAGTTTCAGTAGTTTTTCTTTTTGAAGAACCCAAGAATACATCTTGGGCTGAAGAGGTGCGAGTACTCAAAGAGTCACGAGCAGCTATGATCGACTCTGCGGTGACCCCACGAATAGCAAAATCCTGATAAAAAGAAGGATAAAAGTTAGAACAAAGAAGATATTTAGATACAGACAGGAAAAATAGAAACCCTTACCATGAGTTTTTACTTTCCAACCATAACTGCTGGAAAGGTTTTTCCACGATCTACCCTCCATTGGAGCGGCCTTCAATAATTTTCCTACCCAACCACGGAAGTTGGGCACGGTTTCCACAACGCCCATGGTTGCTGAGAAAGGAAAAAGAAGCGACATTAGAAAAGGTGATAAAACCTGAAAGGGAAAGGCACGAGGAAGATTTAACACTTACGTGCAAAGTTCCACTTCTCAGGGAAGGGAACGTTATTTTCACCCACTAAACCAGCAGTGGGGGCAGCAACAAACGGGCATACCAGCCATGGTCTTTATCGTCCTCGGGGCTCACTAAAACCCTCTTGCTCCTGGCTGCTAGGGTAAAAACGTCGTTGCGAAAAAGCCGAAGGGAATAGAGATGAATTAGGTGGGGAAAAGAAAATTCGGCATTCGCCAAGTTAGTGAGGTGCCTTAAGCAGGCGACAGCCCTCCAAACGATTGGGCCAATTTGACCCAAGCTAACATTAAAAAAGCGACAAAAATCCAGAATAACTGGATCAATGGCTGGTTTAAATCCTAAAGTAAAGGGATACGTATAAATAAAAGAAAATCCAGTAATGTAGGAAGTGATTCTCTGATTTGGATTAGGAATGATGATAGGGAAATCATCACTCCAATGACAATCTCTACGAACTATGGGGATTAAAGGGTCAGTAATTTGAGAAGGATAAGTATCATCTCGATTTAAAGAGGCGACTTGAGTTCTGAGAGATTCCCTGTCATGGTAAAAAGATAAGTCCGTTGGAACTATTTCTTCCACTAAAGGTTCGCATAAGGGTTCAGAGGATTCTTTGTTTCTGGAAGAAAACCTTTGAGAATGGGAACCTCCAGTTCTAGAAGAAGGGCCAGAACTAGAAGAAAGTGTGAGCGAACTACCACCACGAACAGATCCTAAACTACGGAGTCTACCACCACCACCTCTTCTATGCCTAACGGAAGCATTGGGAAAGCTGTCTAAAATAGGAGTTCTTCTAGGGTTAGGGTTCGGAGAAGCCATGACAAAGAAGATTGAAGTGAAGAAGAAGTGAATAAAAGTTTTGAAAAAATTAAAGTGTTCAATACGCTTTAAATGGTAGAAGACAAAGATGGAAGTTATATTTATACCGATGAATGACCGTCAGAAGGAAAGAGTATAGTGATGGGAAGTCCATAATAATGATAACTGACACTTCGTGGACAGGGAAGCCGAAAAGAAAGCCTAAGAAAGTGTTGTACAATTGTATGACCAATAAGAAGATGACACGTATTTAGCGCATTAAATGAAAGTAATAAGTGAAGTGTCAAACTCTGTCAGAGCATTAATGGTGACAATAAATCCCTTAGATGAATTCCACTTCCCAAATATTCAAACTGATGAATAAATATGGAAAGTTGGGGGACTATCTGTATTGGAAAAAATTATATTTATGTATATGGCGACGTGTCATGACATATAGACTGGTCAAACAGTCAAAGAAATGAGGTTGGTTAACAGATACGAGCAACAACAGATACCAGCAACAACAGATACGAGTAAATTAAATGGAGGGGGTGCGAGCAGTCATACAAGTAATTCAACGCTCATACCTATTCAAGACATTTAAAACTCAAAGATAGTAAAGAATCAAAGGAATGAATCTGACAGCAAAAAGGAGCCCAGATACAGCATTTAATGAGTATTAATTATTGGAAACGTTAGAAAATATGTATTTAATGTATATGATTGTATAACGTAACATTTAAAGTCATTAATTGCCCATAATGGCATTATTAGGACAAAGGTAAGGCTCGTATCCCAAAAGAGCTATAAAAAGGAGAGAAACAAACAAATGTAAAGAGGGTGACTATTGGAATATACTTTGATTTACCAGCTTTCATACTTGGCTATTCTAAAATTTCTATCTTTATTTACTTTTCCGATTATCAGTAACCCGATTCTTCTAAATTCTAGCTTTGACTAAAATCCTATTTTCTGGTTAAACAATATCACCTTTTTATATATAAATATAATTTTTCCCAATACACTTGTATCTTTCAAACTTTTGACAATTTATACTCGTGATACGTTATATCGGATCTAGGACTTTAAAATCTATGAGTTAGGAATCCACAATATTTTTTGCTTATTCAATTTTAGATACATTATTTAATTTATACATATTAAGTACATTTTTTAACACAAATATAAAGTCTTGACAAAAGCTATTAGGTTTTGATGAACGTTACCGGTAGCTTTAACTATACAATCCAATTAGTACATATAGTTTTTGCTTTGTGTCACCTTTTGAATTTTTCAACATCTCCTATGAACAGTTGAATCTAGTACTTATGTATCGAAACAACCAACAAGTACCGCCAAAGGATGATGTGCACCGGATGAGATAGGTTTTTCCTTAACCAGAGGTACTCGAGTTCGAATTTGGGTATGGAAAAATTCTTGGTAGGAAGCGTTTTCTCTTAAATGGAATCCTACGCAGCGCAAATTCGAATATAGTTGAGCTCCAATGCGGATACTAAAAATCGGGTAAGAACCAAAACAAAAAGGAAACAACCAACAAGTAAAAGGTGCTTTAGTGATACATACACTTCTTATGACAATTAATAAAGCTGGGATTTTAATTTCTTTCTCTTACCTTTTTAAACTTTTCGACGATTCATACGTACTGTCATGGGCAGCTTTCTAGCCATGCCCCATGACCCCTTGGGCGCGCCCCGTGGCATCCTAGCAAACCTCCCAATGCCTAGCGCCACGGACGCCCCGTGGTCTTGTCC
>NW_017686242.1:0-6398 GCF_001879085.1 Nicotiana attenuata | reverse complement strand
TATTACAGTTTGAACAGTAATATCGTAATTTCTAATTTGAGTATGTGTTATTTCCTTATCAAATACTCTTTTCTTGTTATATATTAAAAAAACATAAAATTACTATTAGTATTTTGAGTCAAGTCAGAGCTTTTTGTAAATGAGAATAGCTTAATAACAATTAATAAAAATTACTTAATAATTTAATTTGAAATGGCACGGTAATAATTTAGGGATTAGCATTTTATGAAAAATGTGTATTATGCTTGATTATAGTAATTGATGATATTCTGTTTGGTTTTATTTTTAATATTAAATAGAATATTAAGACAAAATGTTCGTCAATGGCGTGACATGGATGGCATATCAAATTCCACGTTAGATTTTCTATAACACATCATTAAAATTTTAATAATATATATTATTTTAAGCATTTCATCTGTCTTTTTCTATTTTATATTTCACCAATCCTCTCCGCCACTATCTTTATTCTCGACCATTCACCTCACCTTTATCACCACTTTCAAACAAACTACAAATGATAATATTCAAATAGTACTTATCTGTTTCACCTATTCCAATTTGATTCTACATGTTCGCTCTTTATTAATTTATTTGAACCTATTTTCTTTTTAGTCAGTTCCCCAAAAAATAATTTAAATTTAAATTTAATTTAACTTAAACTTAGTATTTTGCCTTTAATGATAGAAATGTTATGACATATTTACCATCATGCATTTCAAAAATCTTATAGCCACACAAGTTATTAAATGTTTAAGACCATCAATTTTTTAAAAGTCTTCATTTATTAAAAATTTTGCAAATCAAACTAATTATGTTTAATAATAAAAAATATAATATAATTAATTTATGTACTTTCCATCTAAACATTATTGGGAACGTAATAAAAGTCAAGTTGTCATCGTATGAAAATAAAAGCGCATCACATTAAAAGCATTATCATGAATAGCCTAGATATTACTGCGTTCTTAGCCCTTGCTGCTAATTTTATTTTTTATCTTAATTCTAATATTCTCCCATGCCTTTAGTAATTTTAATGGTGGTTTCAACGGCTATTGCTGGGAAATGCAACACAATTTTTTGAAGAGAGCAGAAAACGGCTTCTTAATTTTTAAAATATTAAGAGGGTGTTTGGCTAAACTTATAAGCCGGTCAAATTGGCTTATAAACACTTTTTTGGATTATCTACGCGTTTGGTAAAATTAAAAGTGCTTATAAGTTAAGTGCTTATAAGCCAAAAGCCATAAGTTTGTCTCCCCCAGCTTATCAAATTTCAGCTTATAAGCACTTTAAGTCTGACCAAATATTTACTATTCTATCCCTAAAATACTTCTTTTTAAAACAAAATTTTTCGTATGCCCTATTCTTCAGCTGCATATTATTAATTTCAGCACTTTTATCAAAACACGTAATTACTTATTTTTTAAATCAGTTTCAGCACTTGAAAATATTTTTCAGCACTTAGTGCTTATCAACTACTCTAAATCAGCTAAACCAAACGGGCTCTAAGTAAGTTCAATTTGAAATTCTTCTTCAGAAAGTTGACCGAGGGATTAATCTATAATTCTCATCAATTATAAGTCAATTAGTTTGGCCTTTTTTTGTTGCTATTTTAGTTTATTTGTTGATTACAGATTAGATAAATTTAAGAGGGAGAGACGGTAAAACCCTATTTGAAAGCAAAAACATAAAACGGAAACTATTTATGCCAGTTTAATAATTCTAAAACCCATGCAATTGGTCTTTTTTAACTCTTAAAAAAAATGAAATGGAGAAATAACTTAACATGGGAAGATGAAAGAACAGAAATAAAATATTTGCAGGCCACGTAGACTCTCACTTCACGTCACATGCAAGGCAAAAGGTGATAGGATGACATTTTGTTACACTTTTAAGGGTCTGCGAAGTTGCCTTAATTACCAAAATGTAGGATGGCAACTCAAGTAATAACAGACCAAATCAGGGTTGAAGTTTGATATAACAGCTGCCCTTTCAAGCCACAGAAGAAGCACAAAGCACTAAAATTTTCAAAGTACCCCTCTCCAAACCCAAAATATAACCGGATGCACCTCAATTTATATTAGGACAAACAAAAGGATAAAGTGAGATTTCATGGTTTTTTTGGTCAATTCACATGAACCGGAAGCTCCTCTCGATTCTCGCTTATTAATAGTAGTAATTTTGAATTAGTTAAACAAAAATCCAATATTTATTGATAAAAATCTTGCATCTGAAAATTATTTGAGCTGATAATAATGTCACTGAGAGTTGTAATAGATAGGTTAGTTCCCCGAGGATTCGACTCCAGATTTAAAAACCGGATTATATTTGCAGCGACCGCTTTGTCTTTTATAAGGCATAGTTGGGCGTGACCAAATTTTGTCGCCGTTGCCGAGGAATTAACGGTGTTATTTATTACAACTTAGAAGTAGTGCTAGAATTATTAGCTTAGATCAAATTTCTACGGTGTTAAATAATTTTGCATTGAAAGTCTCACATTTGAACTCTTGTGTGATTCAGGTGTATGCCTATAAATTCTTCAAGGACTGGTGAACTGCTTGAAGGTTCAGGGCATTAAACCGTGCCAACAAGAAAGGCAAACAGTCACAACAAACACACCAACTTGAAATTGAAATGGGAGATAACGTCAACGGAAACATCAGGGATGACCAAGCTGACCCAAACGTCTGAGTGGTGGCACCTCTTGTGCCAGAAGCTGTACTTTATGATTGGGCACAACCAACAGCTAACAATCTGGCCACCGCCATTGTTGTGCCTCCAATACAAGCGGAGACATTCCAGATCACCAACAACATGCTGCATCTTCTGCAGAATGAGGGATTGTTCTCCGGGTCACACATTGAAGACCCTCAACAACACTTGAAAAATTTTCTGTCGATTTGTGTGACCCAAAGGCAGCCAAATGTGACCCCCAGAAGCCATCAAGATGTTACTGTTCCCGTTCTTTGTGACTGGGGAAGCTCAGACTTGGCTGAATTCGCTTCCAATAAATTCCATTGTCACTTGGGAGGAATTAGTCAAGCAGTTCCTGAACAAGTTTTACCCGCCCAACAAGACTGCAAGACAGATTGATGAGATATTGCAGTACAAGTAGCAGCCTACTGAGTCCTTGCAGGAAACTTGGGAAAGATTCAAAGGGATGCTAGTGAAGTGTCCCCAGCATGGTATTCCAGACCAGATGCTCGGCAGAGATTCTACATGGGTTAGCAGACAATTTAAAAGCCAATATAGATGCTTCAGCTGGGGGTGCATTTTTGAGGAAGACGTTCACAGAATGTAAAATTCTTCTTGACAAGATGTCCCGAAATTCGGGGTGGATGACGAGAGGTACGACCCTGGCACCAATAGTGCATTCAGTTCCTCTTGACCCAAACAATTCGCATGCAGAGAACATAGCCACACTCATGACTCAGATGAGTATATTGACAAAGAAGATTGATGAGATGGGTACAAAACAAGTGCATATCGTTGACACAACAAACGGAGGACTGTGCACACCTTGCATTAATAAGTCTTATGTGTGTTCATGGAGTGGAGAAGGTGACAACCAAGGGTTAAGAGAGGATATGAATTATGTCAACAATTTTGGGGGTCAGAGACAAGGAGGACAACAGTACAGACCAAACATGCCACAACCTGGAGGTATGCAACCCCAAGGTCAAATGGTGTCATATCAGAGACAACAGGGCTATCCGCAGCAGAACCAACAACTCATGGTAGAAATCAGGGGTATGTTTCAACAACTCATCGGAACAAATGGAAAGATGCAAGAAAAGTTGGCAGTGCATGACTCAGCAATAAAGAACATTGAAACTCAATTGGGGCAGCTGTCCATGGCCTTAAACACCCGCCCCCAGGGAACATTGCCAGCCGACATGAACATTAACCCTAAGGAGCAAAACCCAAATCAGCTGATGGCAGTAAGTCTCCGGAATGGGAGAAATTAAGACAGGGAGCAAGAAGTTGCACAATCCAGCAGAGAGACTACGCCAGCCATTCCAGCTCCAGTGGAGGTCGATGAATCAGTAGAACTTACTGAAGTGGTGGTTGAACAGGTTCAGGATGATAAGGGTAAGGCTAAGGTGAGTGAACAAGCTGCAGAACAAGTGGTACCTCTTGTGCCACAGAATCCCAACAAAGAGAAGCCAGCAAGCAGTGCAAAAAGGGTGATACTTGCACCATTCCCACAGAGACTAGGAAAACAAAATAAAGAAGATCAATACAGGAAATTCATGGAGATGCTTCGTCAAATTCAATTAAATATTCCTCTGATGGATGCTTTGAGGGAGATTCCAGGATATGCAAAGAGGATGAAGGACCTAATGTCACGAAAATTTGACTTTCAGGACCTGTCCATAGTAACTTTGACACAGACATGCAGTGCAGTAGTGACAAGACCCATGGCTCAAAAGATGTCTGACCCAGGTAGCTTCACTATTCTGTGGACTATCGGGAGTTATGCCTTTGCAAAAGCATTTTGTGACTTAGGAGCCAGTATAAACTTGATGCCTTTGACAATATATACAAAATTGGGCATTAGCAGAGCTAGACCGACTTCGATGCTGCTGCAACTGGCTGACCATACGGTTAAAAGGGCGACAGGGATTCTTGATGATGTGCTGGTACAAGTGGGAAAGTTTGTATTCCCTGCAAACTTTGTCATTCTGGATTGCCAGGTAGATGAGGAGATACCCATCATTCTAGGGAGGCCATTCTTAGCCACTGGGAGAGCATTGATTGATTATGAAACTGGGAAATTAAAAATGAGATTGAACGATGAAGAAGTTATATTCAAAGTTCAGCAATCCATGAGGAGATCCAGCGAATATGCTAATTGCTCCTTAGTGGAGGCAGTGGATGTGATATTGCAAGAAGATGATGAGATCCTGAATGCGAAAGATCCATTGGTAGCTTGCTTGACAAATTTATAAGAGATGGATGGTGAAGGGTTGGCAGAGTGGGTCATGGCACTTGAAGGCCAAGGATTCTGGAAGAGAGAACCTCAGTTCGAGTCCCTTGAGTTAGAAAAGAGAACTACACCACTAGCAAAACCATCAGTAGAGGAACCACCCAAACTAGAGCTGAAACCGCTTCCAGCTCACCTTAGGTATGCTTTCTTAGGGCCTAATTCTACTTTACATGTTATTATATCATCCGGTTTGCTGGCTTTGCAGGTAGAGCAACTCCTACAGGTGTTACAGGAATGTAAGACTGCCATTGGTTGGACCATGGCAGACATAAAGGGTATCAGCCCAGCTTTTTGTTTGCACAAGATTCTCTTAGAAGAAGGGCACAAACCTTCTAGAGAACATCAACGAAGGCTGAACCCGAATATGAAAGAGGTGGTGAAGAAGGAAGTGATCAAATGGTTAGATGCGGGTATCATCTTCCCCATCTCTGACAGCAATTAGGTCAGCCTTGTTCAGTGTGTGCCGAAAAAAGGAGGAATGACGGTTGTAAAAAATGAGAATAACGAGTTGATCTCGACTCGTACAGTCACGGGATGGCGGATTTGCATGGATTACCGGAAATTGAACATAGCCACTCAGAAGGACCATTTCCCCTTGCCATCCATTGACCAAATGTTGGACAGGTTGGATGGGCGATCTCACTTCTATTTCTTGGATGGATATTCGGGGTACAATCAGATCTCAATAGCCCCCGAAGACAGAGAGAAAACATCCTTCACCTGTCTGTATGGCATCTTTGCCTTTCGGAGAATGCCTTTTGGGCTTTGTAATGCACCGGCTACATTCCAACGGTGTATGTTAGCCATTTTCACGGACATGGTTGAAGACATTATGGAGGTATTTATGGATGATTTCTCCGTGGTGGGGGATTCATTCGAGGAATGTCTTTACAATTTAAGAAGAGTTCTCAGAAGATGTGTGGAGACAAATTTAGTGTTGAACTGGGAAAAGTGCCATTTTACGGTGCAAGAAGGGATAGTCTTGGGACATCGAGTGTCCAGTAAAGGAATCGAGGTTGACCATGCTAAGGTTGACATGATTGAGAAGTTTCCACTACCTACTTCAGTCAAGGCAGTGAGAAGTTTCCTTGGGCACGACGGGTTCTACAGGTGATTCATAAAAGATTTCTCTAGGATTGCTAACCTCTTATGTAAGCTCCTTGAAAAGGATCAGCCCTTTGTGTTTTCTAATGATTACAGGTTGGCATTTGAGGAGCTGAAGAAGAGATTGGTGACTGCACCCATTATTGTTGCACCCAACTAGGAGCAACCGTTCGAGCTCATATGTGACGCAAGTGACTATGCTATAGGAGCAGTCTTGGGGCAGCGAAAGGATAAACTGATGCACCCAATTTACTAGGCAAGCAGAACGCTAAACGGTGCACAACTCAATTACACCGTAACGGAA
>NW_017686241.1:5681-6398 GCF_001879085.1 Nicotiana attenuata | reverse complement strand
AGTTCCTGAGGTTATTGGTAACCTTTATCTTCGAAAAATTTCGGATTCCGGGCGCTTGGGCCCGAGGGCATTTTGGTCAACTTTTCGTTCGGGGTTAGGAATTGTTATAAATTGAGTTGTAAAGTATAGTTGAGCATATATTAATGGATTTGTATGATCATTGGCTAGTTTTGGTGCATTGTACGTTGGTTCAAGCCTTCGGAAGGATGTAGAATGCCGGTTATGAGTCTTCGGAGCGAGGTGAGTCTCCTTTCTAATCTTGTGAGGGGGAAACTACCCCGTAGGTGAGTTAAACTGATTATGTGCTCCTATTTGTGGGGGCTACGTATGCACGAGGTGACGAGAGTCCGTGCGTAGCTACTATTATGCTATTGTCCGGGTAGTCTAGAACCCAAAAGCATGTTATACTTGGATCACTATGAACCCATTCATAGTGGAATTGTTTAAATCACCTTGAATTGGTAAAGGAATTTAAAAGAGATTTAATATTAATTTTCCCTGAAATGTTAAGAAAAGAGAAACTTGTCTATTTGGATGATTATCCTCGATAAACTCTTAATTTCCTACTTGAGCATGTATTTTATGTGTGCCTGCGTCGCATGGAAGATTCGCGAGCAGGATATGTGTTTATTTATGGTAACGGGCCGAACGCCTCGGTGAGAATAGATGCATCTATGGTTCGTGCCGCTCGACTCTCGGCAGTGCACAGTTTACATT
>NW_017686241.1:0-2748 GCF_001879085.1 Nicotiana attenuata | reverse complement strand
TATTTCTTTGTTGAAGGACATCTCCTGGGAGAAGTTTTTCCCAACTTGGGTTGTCCAGGATGCAAAGAGTACATTTGAACTTTGTTGTTCGTTGATGCAGTAATATGAAGTCTTTGTTTTGGAGGAAAAAAAATAAATTAAAATTTAACTTTCGACAAAAAAAAAAAGAAAAAAAAAAAGAAAGAGATTCAAAGAGTATGGTGCCCCAGAATTTAATTCTATTAAATGTATATAATATGAATGTCTCAAATTTTTTTGTTTATTATTAATGACAGGTAATTTTTTTAAGCATTTGCTACCAGCTTGTCTATAATCATTAATCAAATAGTTCCAAGTTCCAAATGATGTACTTAGCTTCCTGCTTCTATTTCCTCTTGCTTACTCCAAGTTGAATCGATTTTATTTGCAATGGTCTGAATATTTCACTTCAAGCTAATTTATTCCATTTAATGTTTTAGGCTTATTTTTGAACTAATGGGGCTTAGAGTAACTGCACATGTAGTAGATAATATATTAGTTGATATACTCAATTATGTACATATAAATTGATTCTCTTTTTGCAAATGCCTATATTGCTCACAAAAATGTTTAACATTTCTTGTACCAGTAGCCTCAACCGAGAGAAGATTTTCGAACGTAAAATCTTACTTGAGATCAATAATGCTCAAATAAATATTAGAAGAATTAATCGTAAAAAATAATTGACATAGTTGCATCTTCAAGAACTATAATACATATCTATATTATATTAAAAACATGAAACCCATAACTTAAAAGTCAAATTACAAGAATACCCTTGACTTAGTTCTCTTTTTATTAACTTAAATATACGCCCTTTTTAATTTTAAAAAAACCAAATGCCTATAAAGTAATCCAACGCTCCATACGCCTCTTTTGAAGAATACCGGCGAAGAGATGCCACCTTTTAGTAAAAGTGAGAAAAGTTAAATTGTTAAAATAACCTTTTAAATAATTAAAATGTACTTTATTTAGTTATTTAATAAGTAATATTTAAATAAAAGAAGGTGACGTATGGACATTTACGAAACGTCCCGTTAAGGAGACTCCTGGACTTTTCATAAACAGAGTGTGCTGACATTGGACAGTGTAAAATTGATTCTTTATATATGAATTTAAGTAGTAACAAACACTAAAAATATAAAAAATTTAAATAAAAAGAATAAAATCTAATTTAAAGTGCCTCCTCTAAAAGTTGTGTACTTTTGGATAGTAACTACAAGTGTTACATCCCTTCTTTTGTAAGTAACTTTTCCGAATTATGCCTTAAGCACTGATGGCTCTTAAATCAAACAAAAGACACATCTTTATACGAAGGAATTCTCTAAATATTCTATGATATACTTCTTGTTACCAACGTTGGCTTCAAGAAAAAAACCCACACTTAGTAAAATACCACCCTTCTTAAAAACCTAATTATCCTACTTACAAATTAAAAGAAAACTCACCATCCGAAAACGTGCCTTTTCTTTCGGAAAGGATGTCATTTAACGAATGACTCTTGGATTTTTAAGAAAACACAAAGGAAAATATTGGAAGGAATAAAACACTGAAAAGTTGAGAAGAAAAGACAACTATAGCAACGATGCAAATATGCGGTTAAGTTCAATTGCTATAGAAGACTGATTATTTTTCTATTCAAAGAAATAAAGATCCTACAAGATTGTGGTGTTCTTTGAGTTTCAGAAGTTCTGAAAATCATATTATTTCCATACAATGTGACAAATAATGTAGAAATCCAAAATCAAGGATGACATTTCTGAAGAAAATTAAGTCAATAATCATATGTGTACAGCAATATTTTTTTATTCTTTTCACTCTTTGATCTTTTGACTTCTCTTAAAATTATGGAGATTAAAAGAAAATCATTGAAGGAGTCCATTATGCTATCGAATTAGTTTTTTTTTCAATCGGTAAGTTAATTTCTCTATATACAACGGCGTAAATGTTTTTTTTTTAATGTTTGGAACTTTGTATTATTATCATTGTCGATCAATTTTCCCCCGTGTGATAATAGATGCACGACTCTGTTTTTTTGCCTATTGCATTGCATATATGTTGTGTTTTTTTGTCTTTTGCATTGCATATATGTTGGTTTAGTTAGTATGTACTACTATAATAATAAGTTTCTGATTTAATTTCTTTCCTTGGTCCGACTTAAAAAGAGAGATGACTATGATCTTTGTAAAGTATTTTTTTCATATACTTTTTCATGTGAAGGAAAGAGAGATTAAAATTATTATTTAGTATTAAATATGTTTAGGAATGAAAGTATAAAAATTATAAAAATGTAATGTAAAATTTGCAAACTTTAGACAGACTTGTGCAACTCTCGTGATTTTTATGGATAAAAAGGATAAAACACCTTGATTAATAATAGTATGTTTTTATCGGGCAATACTATGGTGGGAGAGTTTTTGTAGTTATCTATATCTATATTTGTTACAATAAAATGCATTACAACAAAAATAAAGTTAAGTTATTACAAGAGTGTCTGTAGGTAGACTGAAATCTAGGAATAGTTTATACGAGTGATTCTTGATTTGAAAAAAACCCCAACAAAATAAGAAATCTATGTAATTTAATGATTATCAAGCTATTATATCGCAAATTAGTGCACATATCTAAATAATATTAAAGCACTTACCATTTAAGTGAAAGGCAAAAGAGAAAAAAGAAATCTGATCTATGGAAGAAGAAAAAACATAATAAAACCCTCTGAACCAAATA
>NW_017686240.1:5314-6399 GCF_001879085.1 Nicotiana attenuata | reverse complement strand
CTACCTGTTTCCCTTTCTCCTGCCCACGGTGTAATAATAACAAAATACCCCTACAGCCTACCCGTTTCCCTTTCCCTGCCCACAGTGTAATAAAAACAAAATTAAATGTTACTACCTTACAAAAAAAAAATTACAAAAAAGGCCAGAGAATACTAGTAACTTCGATTAAAGCAATTTGATGAGAAAAATAGTCATATTTACTGAATAAAAGAGTCGCCATTCGAGGAGGAGGAAGAGAATTCGTTGAGGTTAGGGGCAGAAGAGTAAATTCCTTCGCTTCCACCATGGACTACAAATGCATTGCCCTTGCTTACGAATTTCTCGGCGGAGTAGTCATGCAGTGAAGCTTGTGTAAACTGAAGTGAGCATAGTATTACAACAGTGGCTGAAGCTCCGAATAAGTTAAATGACGACATTGCCCCTAAAAGAGTTCAAATACAAGTTCAGTTCAGTGTCGAAAGAACAGTAGATCTAATGTTATGAAGAATTGGAGGACGACGAAGAAGACCCACGGCTGAGTGGGACCTACTAATATTAAAGTAGATTGAAGTTATTTATTTTCTGAAATATTATAGTATGTAGGGTGTGTTTGGTATAATTAAAAATATTTTCCGTGAAAAATGTTTTTCAAAAAATATTTTCTTGGAAAACAAGTAGTAATCTTATTCATTTTCCGGTGTTTGGTACGCAAATTAAGAAAAATGACTTCTCAAGAGTATTCATAAATAATTTAGATATAATAAATATTAAACCATAAACTTTCAAACCAACAACCTTTCGAACCCACATTTTTCATAAACTTTCGACACCGCGGAATTCCTAACCCGTAAACTTTATAATTTCTAAACCCATAAACTTCCAAACACATAAACCTCCAAACTCATTTGGAACTTGTAAAATTTTGAACCTTTAAACCGATAAATAAGAAAACTAAAACTGAAAAATATATTAAAAAGTTTTTTTTTGTCCGGGGGGGGGGGGGGGGTTAGAAAAACGAAAAACAGAAATTTGAAATTGCAATAATGGAAAAACTGAAATTTGAAAAAAAAAAAAAACCTTTTTTGGAAGAGAGGGGTGGGGAGGGT
>NW_017686240.1:0-1363 GCF_001879085.1 Nicotiana attenuata | reverse complement strand
TTGCCGTTAAAGAAATGGCCCAACTATGCCATTATTTGTCTAACGGAGGGATTTTTTTAAAAATATTTATTACACTTGAATTTCCACGTGTCATGTTATTATTTGTCCGAAATAACCCCAGCCCCACTTAATTCTAACCTTAGTTAGGTCCACTACCCATCCCCAAACCCAACCCGGTTAAAACAAAACAAATCCCTAACCCCAACCCGGTTAAAACAAAACAAATCCCCTTCAGCAAATCCCCTTCTTATTCCCCAAATTTGCAACCCTAAAACCTCCATTAATGTAGAATAAGTTATGGACTCAATGCCTCGGAGTCTTGTGCTGATATCTGTTCGTTGTAGATAGATGTATGTGAGTTGGTGAATCTTGACTTGAATATGGACTAAATGTTAGAGCAATTCCTGTTAAGATTTGCTGAATTCTGTTATTTTGTTCTTCGATTTTATTTGTTATTGACTCATTTCCTTTAATTTTTATATACTAAATGATTTCCCTGCTGTATTTTAACCTTTCCAATTAAGCGTTTGACCAGCCTTGTGATGGATTTCTGTGTATTTTCTGGTTTTAGGGTTGGACCAACATTAATGGAGGTTTTAGGTTGCAAATTTGGGGAAGAAGAAGGGGATTTGTTGAAGGGGATTTGTTTTGTTTTAACCGGGTTGGGTTTGGGGATGGGTAGTGGACCTAACTAAGGTTAGAATTAAGTGGGGCTGGGGTTATTTCGGACAAATAATAACATGACACGTGGAAAATCAAGTGTAATAAATACTTTTTTTAAAAAAATTCCCTCCGTTAGACAAATAATGGCATAGTTGGGCCATTTTTTTAACGGCAATGGCATGGATATAGCAAATTTTTAACGGATGGCATCAATAGGCCATTTCTGAAAGTTCAGCGGCATTTTTAGGCCTTTTCCATTAATTTTATATTACTTGCATGAAATATATATTTTACTGAAATATATATATTTTGCATGTATCCATACTGAACATGAAATAACTGAAACGAAATCCGGGAGTAGGGTCAAAAGAAGTAATAATAGCAAATCACCAAAAGTACTTGAAGTTTTTGAATTTTTGGGCTGATCAAAAGACTTTCTTCTATTAGTTGAAAGGTGCTGGAACACAAGCATTCAAGGCAATCCCATGTGGGTGTTGCAACAAAAGCTTAAAACACTATCCAAAGAACTGAGCAAAGGGTCTAGGGAAAACATTGGTAATGTTTATGACAAGGTCAGGCAAATGGAAGAGAACACTATACTTAATGAGGAGGCTTACGATATGGATGACTCAGAAGAGAATAGACAAAAACTACATAAATCAGAGGCTGAATACATCAGGTGGCTTAGATGCAGGAATCC
>NW_017686239.1:0-6399 GCF_001879085.1 Nicotiana attenuata | reverse complement strand
GGTTGTTCATCACATAACACCATATATATACGTAGATATTCTCGTTCAAAGTTTGGACTTGTGCGAACTCATTAGGAATTTTAGCCTATTATGTAGTTTTAGAACTTGACTTAGACTTAGGCCTCTCATTAGACCCCACATTACTTATTATATGACTTATACACTTATTTACCATATCCTATTGATATACATCATTTTAATAGCACATAAAATATTATAACCGAATTAAATTAATACTAACAATTGCTGCAATCATCTTTTTGTTTACTAGCGAAGGGTCCACTACGTAAGTTCCTTGGCCATTATGTGATAGAATGAGAAGAAAAATAAAATGGTAATGATTCTGACTTAAGATTTGTGATGAGTATGCTGCTTGGTAACGATTCTGACTTAAGATCCGTGCATTTTGCTGAAGCTCCAGGTCAAGACCGTTAGTGATATTCCTAAATCATTTTTTTTATACAAAAAGATCATTAATGATATTTCTGTATGAATCTTTAGACAGTAAAGGTTTTGATTCAGACACTTTTTTAATGCCAAATAGACTATCGGGGGGAATTGATTTAGTGGTTCAAAGAAATGCTTTGAGATGCAAATGTTGCATTAGTGGTGTTAACAATGACTATACTAATTAGAGAAAAGAGGAATAAAAGGTCATATTATAGAACATCTTTGTGAAATCTGTCGTTTACTTCCTCTGACTTCTGCTTTAAAATAAGTCTCTTCTTCTGAACATATCTGAAGATTTTAGTCATTCTAAATCTGTTGCTTAGTATTTGACTCTTGTTGCTTGTAGTACTGGAAATTGATTTTCCAAAAAAAGTAAAGAATAGTGATTAAACGAAGTTTATAATTGATGGTATTCTTAATTTTAGGGAATTGAAAAGTATCATACAAGAACTCTTTTTAAAGAGTGTTTACCGAAAAAGATTGATGAAGTGTACAAGNTCAATGATGGGAACAACCTCTGCACTCCGGCGCTCCACTGAACAACAGTTCTCCGCCTTACTATATTTAGAATAGTGGTCGATCCTTCGGGAGTTACATTCGTAACTTAATGTAATGTTATGTTCACGCGGTGATATTCTATCTTTCCAAGAGTACTACCCTGTACGTAGTCTATGTCTGGGGAGCATACTTGACAGGAGATAGACACAGGCGGTAGAGGGGTCCCCCACTTCGATTCCCGCCCCGTTAGCATCTACGATCCTAGATAAGGGATTAGTCCGTTAGGTCTTTTCGGTCCGGAGCCGGCTGGTAATGGACCTACTTACCTTGCTTGTAGACCTGCTGCGGAGCTAACCCTTGTTCTCTTGGTTTGGTGGTTGCTACCAAGACGATTTCTTTATGCCCATCAAAGGATCTCGAGATGCTAATCCACGAAAAACGATACGAGAAATTTGTATCATATACGGAACGAGGGCGACCCGTGTAAATACATCGGTTTCTTACTCGTGCAAAGGAACTCTTTCTTGGCAACTTGGACAACTTAGAACGATGTTTGTCCCGCATATCACTAGTAAGATCGGGATCTTTACAAAGGGCTTTATAAAGCTTTCGTCTCAATTCATATTTAGCCGCGAGCAATCTACGTTTGTGATCTCGTATATTTCGCTTCTCCGACATCTTACTGAGTTTCCCCCTCATCTTTTTGCAAAAAGCCGCTCCACGGTGGTAAAGTCTCATCTTGTGTGTTGGCCGAAGTTACAATAGTAACATTGAACCCTCGAATATGTTCGAAGATCTCGAAATGATCTTCCAGTTTAGATTTTTAAGTTTAGATTTTGATTGTGTTAACATGAAGCATATGTAGTTTAAAGTTTAACACATTTTTCTAACTGTAATTAATTGGGGAGAGAAAAGATAGTTGCAAAACCACCACACCAAGTCAAACTGAAATGGTGCCTTGAAAACCAAAAGTAATTGTTTCTGAAACTTTTACTTTGTTTTAGAAAGCTGCTGGTGTTGGTTTGGTAGTAGAATACTGGAAAAAAAATTGACCAAACTGAACCTGAGCACCCTTATGCTTAACTAGCAATAAAAAATCAAGAAGATTGAAAAAATATAGTAGTCGAATGCCGTTTCTTTGATAACTTTATAATCTTATTCTGCTCTCAATCTACGATTTGTTGTGGTTCTAAAGCATTCTATTTCTAGGGGAACCATATCTGGCTATCTGCGAATGTCAATGGATTATTCACTGGTAATAATAGCAGATAACGATATATAAGAAAGCAGTAGTTCAACATGCAGTGCTTATGTGGGATAAAAGATGTTTAGCTTAACTCAAAAATCGAAGGAAAAAATTTGATCCGCTAGTTCCTTTATTCATTTATATAAAGTTCCTGGCTAATGAAGGGGTTAATACAGGGTGACAAATTTAATGAAGCTCAAGAAGTCTTTGAAGCTCTTATGGATATGGATGCACCTCCGCTGAAGCCAGACCAGAAAATGTTCCACATGATGATCTATATGTATAAGAAGTCTGGAAAGTATGAGAAAGCTCGTCAGCTGTTTTCTTTGATGACCGAGCGAGGAATTCCACAAAATACGGTTACTTACAACAGTTTGATGTCGTTTGAGACGAACTACAAGGAGGTCGCGAACATTTATGATCAGGTACTTGCGAATTATTTATTAGGTTCTGATTTGTTCTGAGAATGGTCATTAAGTATGCTGAACAACTACTCAAGTGCTTGTACATCTCTTCCTATCAGAAAATGTATTTATGCTATTATAGGTTTGTTCGCTTTAGCTGTTAGCATATTTCTCTGTATTACTCCCTGATGCAGTAGTATTACACCATTTTACTTTGAGATATTACTGGTCTTTTAAAAAACTTATGTTCTTGCTAATTTCTTCTAAGTTTTCGAGACTTTATTTGCAGGATTATTTGTAGTATTATTTGTCTATTTTAGTTATTGTCTCGTATTTGCTTTTGAAAATCATGGGCGCATGGAATGGCTTCATACATTTGCACATATTAGTAATTTGAAGCAAATGCCTAATTTTAGATGCAAAGAGCTGGTCTTCGACCTGATGTCGTTAGCTACGCCCTGCTCATTAGTGCATATGGAAAGGCTAGAAGAGAAGAGGAGGCACTCGCTGTTTTTGAGGAAATGCTTGATGCTGGTGTCAGGTATTTAGTTCTTTACTTCACTGGTTATCCAAGCTTTTTAACATTGTTTTCCTTTCCCACAGCTTCCTTCTTTCTCTTGTTGGGTGAGGGAAGACAGTATTGCGAGCAGTTAACACTTTGCACCTTCGATTCATTTATTATCTTTTTTTTCCGGCTAAGGTAAATACTTATATCAATACTAGTTTCTGAGCACGCGCGTTGCGCTGTACCCCAATATTAATGAATACAAAACTTTTAAAATATTACATAAACATTATCAAAAAGTTATGTTTGAGTTAGAAAAGTTAAAGAAATCGCGCCATGATTTATTGGATATAAGTAGGAGACAGTTTATAAAGTAAATATAGTAAGGGTAATAAAAAATAAATTAAAGAAACATATTAACTGAAACACATAACAATTTTTGTAGATTAAACAATGGGATGAACCTTTGCCAAGCGCCAACATGTGTACTTATCTAGTTACTTAGAGGCTAGAGGTGCTCCAGAAAAGAGCAGCTAGAGCACTGAGCACATAAAGACATATATCGTACTCCTCTAAAAGGGAATGATATATCAAACATTCAAAGACAGACTAATTAATTAGATGTTACTAATAAAAATTACTAGGATATACTCACAGTTATTCAGTCTTTATGGACCAACCAACTTGTTGTATAGAATAAAATCTCCAAAAACGAAGAATATCAGTATATCACAAGCATATAGATGAATCCTATAGTTCCTATCAATATAGACATGAATAACGACATCTTGGCAATTTGTACCACAATCCATTATAGAGAGTAATCCAATTAGAATGAATAGGGTTAATGGAAGATGGATCTGCTAAGTATATTATTTTGTCAATGGCAGCTCTTCAAATTTTTCAGTTTAAGTTTAGAAAAAGAGAAGATTGGTTAACTGTTTTTGGTACAAGAAGCTTGGCTAACGTACCCATTTGAGAAGGAATCATTTAGTTTTCATTATTTTATCAATTACAACTCTTCAAATCTATGTTGCGCGGACTCTCCAAAATGCCGCCGCACCCGTGTCGGATCCTCCAAAAATACACTACTTTTGAAGGATTCGACACGCACCCTGCGACATTTTCGGAGAGTCCGAGCAACATAGCTTCAAATCCTTCAGTTTTGGAATTCACAAAAAGAAGCTTGGTTAATGTACCCATTTATGAAGGAATAACTTCGTTTTCTAACAGATGTTAAAGTACATAACATTTCAAGGCTAATTTTGTCTATTATAAGAGTAGATGAAGGATAAAATGGTCATTCAATTTTCTATGGACATTTTGGTAATTCGACTTTGCACTTTGGAGCTTCCTACTTTTAGTATAACTAGTTTCTGGACATGTGTGTCCCGTATGGGAATATTTTGATTATTTTAGATAAAAATGCTAAATTTGGCATGTCATTTTTCTATCTTGCATGTTCCTTCTGTAGCCTTAAAACCTTGGCTTTTTCTTCAAACCTTTCACGCTTTCTTTATGCTTCGGCCAATTTATTGGAGTTCATTGACAAAGTTTTCTCTATGGTCCACATGGTTGGATAGTTAATTCATAGAGGGAGTATAAATTAGTAAACATTAAATGATAAGTAAGAAGCAAGAAGCAAAAATGAAAAGAAAAAAAAGCTTTAAAGATCATGCTGAAAGAATAATGGTGAATGCATATGGTGTGTCCATTTATATAGTGATTTTTAAAATTTAATGATGAAGAATCCTTTTAAATTCCATAATTAAGTGATGAATATATAAAATTATAACAGAAAAAATATACAAGTGTTAAAACTGAAACATTATGTAAAAAAGGATTTAAAGGAGGAGAGGAAATTGAATATTGGAAGAAGGAAAGAATAGAAAGGTAGTGTGAAAATATCAGAAAAAAATTGTGTTAATTAATCCTCCATAACGTCAATAACGGCTGGAACATACGGCAACACCCATTATTCGGATTATTTCTTTCATTAATATTGTGAACTTCTTTACCAACGCATTAAGTACAAATATCATTTAATGGGAGATGATTTTAATTTTAGGTAGAGGCTAATTTGGTCATTCAGTTTTTGAAGGATATTTTAGTAAAATAACTTTACCTAAAATTCTTCATGCTGATAGTATAGTATGATGATATGAAATGATATGATATAATGATTGGGAAAGCTCGTGTATACAAGAGGTATTCCAAAAAGAAGACACATGAAAAGATGATTTTCTACATAAGATACCCCCCTATAATCAGTTACTTTAAAATGTGCCATTTCATCAACTAGTGAAAGCATGTTTAACATACCTTATACGTTTTCCTTGTCCTAATAATTGGAAAGAAATTAAATTGATTATCATTGCACATTGAAAGATGAGACACATTCTATCTCCAGAGTGGAAGATGCACTTTTCTGAAAGAAGATTACCAATTAACTTTCTTATTGACATTTGTGGTTGACGAAAACATAATCATCTAAATTATGGTTTCTTGTTTCAATGGAATTGGTTTTATTCTCTGCAAAGATATTTTCTGATGCTAGATCCCGCTAGAAAGCACCAAAATCTGTAGTAGAGATGTGTTTAAGCCAGGTTTTTACTTTTTTAGCTAGAGTAACTCAAGTTCAGAGACATATATGTTCTCAGTCTCCATCCCAGATGACGTTATCTTGCTATGCTTTGAAGCCAGTGACTGTGTTCTCTTATCCTTTAATTACAAGGGTTATATGAGCGCACCTCTTTTTTTCAGGCCAACACAGAAATCTTACAACATCTTGCTAGATGCATTTGCAATCTCAGGAATGGTGGAACAAGCCCGAACTGTCTTCAAAAGCATGCGAAGAGACAGGTGGGATTTTGCTTACATTTCCATGAAAACTTCTTTTAACTATTATTTTTATTAACTCAAAAAACTTTTATCCACTGCTTGTCAGCACCAGATGGTCTCACTTGATTTTCCTATACTTTGCCTCACTTAATTTGTCGTCCAACAATCCTCACAACAAATTCCTAGGATGCTTACTTCGGAATGCGGATGAATCTTGCATCCAACATTAAAAACTTCTTCATAATCTCCTTCGGGTCCACCTAAATACCCTCTGCTCATACAACATGACCCAGAAATGCAACTGAACTCAACCAGAACTCACACATCGAGAACATAACATATAACTGACTATCCCTCAGAGTTTGAAAAACCCACTCTAAGGTGCTGCTCGTGCTCCCCCAGGCTGCGGGAATATATCAATATATCACCAATGAACGACTATCACGAGCGAATCC
>NW_017686238.1:4064-6399 GCF_001879085.1 Nicotiana attenuata | reverse complement strand
AGGGCAGTGGGGTGTTTGTGGGATTTGGTGGGGTGGGTGGTGCAGAAAAACGAAAAAACAGAAATTTTAAATTACAAAAAAAAGTAAAAAAAAAAAAAAAAATTTACCGGGGGGTTAGCAGGGTGGGTGGTAACGAAAATAAAATTGAAATTTGAAAGAAGAAAAAAGCTTTTTTGGAGAAAGGAGGGTGGGGTGGGTAGGCGTAGGTTGGGGTTGGGTAGGTAGGTGTGGGGTGTGGAGTGGGTTGGCGAGGGTGGGGAATAAGGTGGGAAGATTAAGAAAAGGAGTTTTGAAAAATATTTTCCCTTCTCTTGATAAGGAAAATATTTTCCTCCAATTGGAGGAAAATGAGTTCATACGGAAAATATTTTCCAAAATATTTAACTCAATCAAACATGAAAAAATTGAAAAATATTTCCTTCGTACCAAACGCACCCTTAAACTCAACAATTTGCAAGAGTTACATCATTGGTCCATTCACATGTTTAAAAGCAGTATGTACTAAGTACTATTCCTACTGTTATTGTTAGTAAAAGGGTGACAAATCCCCAACTTGTGAGCATATTGTGACGCCTAGCTTTATTATGAGTTAACTTTTGGAGTTAAATTTTAATGAGTGGTATCATAATCAATCTTACATAATACCTAGCTAGTGTAATAGTCGAGTAAGGCTAGACGGTAGGGAGCGCACTGCCAATTCACATGGGTAAGAAAAGGAAGATTGTGCAGCTTATAAGCGGTTTATGAACTTTTGTTGGACTTTAAGTCATTGGGATAAGCCATTGGGCTTTAAAGACTAGAAGTGTGAATTGGGAAATGGTGGGAAATAAAATGGAGGAAAATAAAAAATTTGAATCAAGTGAGCTTTGTGAAGTGAACTTTGTCCCTCATTGGTGAGGGACAACTACACTTGTGTGTATAAATATAGGATCACTTCTTAGAGCTCTTAAAAGGAGTTGAAGAGAATGAAGCCTCGCGTCGTCCTCGTCGCTCGGCTCGGCTTCGGCTTCGGCTTCGGATTCGAATTCGGATTCAGATTCGGATTTGTCAAATGATGAATTAACTGGAATCCAAAACGTTGGTTTTCCCTTTTGAACAGCCACCTCTTCCTTTCAAATATCTGTTCACATTATGAACAGACATCACACCTCTTTCGACAATTGCCTATAAATTCCAAGGCATGGCTTCCTTTTCACATACTGAAAAAATACAGAACTTCCTTCCTTCTGAAAATTCTGCATTCTACTTCGCAGTTTCTCTTTTAAATTCGTAAGTGTGATTTTGCTCCCTTCTTTGAGTTCGTTGGTATCCTGCAATTTGTATTGCCACTATTGCAGGAAGGTTTATTCCGTTTCATCCTCGGAGGATTTAATCCATTACCTTGGCAACTTGTGAGGGGGTTAAAATTCCTTAAGGACGCACAAGGAAATTGTGGACTCGAAATATTTTTTATAGTTTACTGTTTTTCCATTTTCTTCTAACAGTTTTTCTAATTTTTGTTTTAACACAGTAGCGACAACAAGCTTAAGGAATTTTAATTAACGTTTCTGTGTTGAAATCTATATTGAACTGTTATCTACATTTTGTATACTGGTTTGGAGACTAAAGCCTTGGTGCTTTCTACTCCGATATATTTTTTACTCCGGCTTAAAGAACATAAAAACTTTACCGGGGTATTAAATTTGAATACGGTTTGAAGAATATAATAAACTTCACCGTTTATATTTTAAATGTTTGGTTTGGTATTCAGTTTAAAGATATAAAACCTTCACTGATTTTAAAAAGTTCTGTTTGTTGCCAACTTTACAGAAAAATGGCAAATGAGGACCAAACTAATGCTAATGGAACGGGTGCTACTGTTACGAGTGTTGCTGCCTCGTCGAGCCGTTCAACTCCTGCTCATGCTATGGCACCAGCAGAAAAACTCGAAAAGTTTTCCGGTATTGACTTGAAACGTTGGCAAATGAAGATGCTCTTCTATCTTACTACGTTGAGTTTGCAGCGATTCATCAAGGAGGATCCTCCGGTCGTGGCTGAAGGCACTCCGGATGACGAACGATTTGTTGTAACTGAAGCATGGAAACATTCTGATTTCTAGTGCAAAAACTACATTTTGAGTTGTTTGGAAGATAGCTTGTACAATGTTTATAGTGTCATGGAAACTTCAAAAGCGTTATGGAATGCGCTTGAGAAGAAGTACAAGACTGAGGATGCCGGACTTAAGAAGTTCGTGGCTGCAAGGTTTTTGGATTTCAAGATGGTTGACACTAGGTCGGTCATAACTCAAGTCCAAGAATTACAAGTCATTGTGCATGACCTCCTTGCTGAAGGTATG
>NW_017686238.1:0-1108 GCF_001879085.1 Nicotiana attenuata | reverse complement strand
ATTACGTGAAAATGGTACTTGAAAAATTCAAACACTTGGAATTTAGAAGTGCAAGAACTCCAATTGACTTAAACATCATCTGTAAAGATAAAGGTGAAAACACGTCTCGATTGGATTATGCTCGTGTGTTGGGAAGCTTAATGTATATCATGAACTGTACACGTCCTGATATAGCTTGTGCAATAAGTAAACTTAGTCGATTCACAAGTAATCCCAACAAACATCACCGGGTGGCAATGAAATGAGTTTTGGGATATTTGGAACTATACCCAAGACTACGCTTTGCACTACAATAAATATCCTGCGGTTATCGAAGGATATAGTGATGCAAATTGGATAACCAGCTCAACAGAAACAAAGTCCACAAGTGGATATGTTTTTACTATTGGTGGAGGAGCAGTATCTTGGAAGTCTTCCAAACAGACGTGCATCGCTCGCTCTACAATGGAATCAGAGTTTATAGCTTTGGATAAGGCCGGCGAAGAAGCCGAATGGCTTCGAAATTTCTTAGAAGACATTCCGTTCTGGCCAAAACCTTTGGCTCCTATATGCATACATTGTGATAGTGAGGCTGCAATAGGACGGGCAGGGAGCGTTATGTATAACGGAAAGTCTTGTCATATACGACGAAGATATAAAACCGTTAGACAACTACTCTTTAGTGGAATTATCACTATTGATTATGTAAGATCAAAGGATAATGTGGCGGATCCGCTTACAAAAGGCCTAACTAGAGAGGGAGTTGAGTAATCATCTAAGGGAATGGGATTATGGCCGAGGACAAGTCATCATGGCGGTAACTCTACCTAGAATTTTGGATATTCCGAGATCTAGGTTCAAGGAGCTCAAACAAAGTTGTGATTGACCGGTTCAACATTGTCAAAGTAAAATCTTTGGTCCCTTCTCGTGATGAAGACAGTGTTCAGTAACAAGGATAGAACTTTACACGTTCTTTAATGATTACCTAAGTTTGATGTGGTATTTATCAAATAGTGTCAATCTAAAGGATTACACGTTTAGGAATCACCTATGTAAGTGTGAAGTAGAAGCCGCTTCAATGAGAATTTTGTAAGGCCAATTCTCTACGCACTTATGAAACCAGGCGGTG
>NW_017686237.1:5510-6399 GCF_001879085.1 Nicotiana attenuata | reverse complement strand
TTTCTGAAATTTATAGGAAATGGAAATGAAAATTTATTAAAAGATTGTAGTATCGGGCTCGTATTTTGGTTAAGCAGCTCTAGCCATCTCCTCTGACGCAAATTTAAGGCCTTCTGCTTGAACAGATACTGCAAACTCCGGTGATCAGTATATATCTCACAAGGCACGCCGTACAAATAATGACGCTAGATCTTCAAGGCGTGAACAATAGCAGCTAACTCAAGATCATGGACAAGATAATTCTTCTCATGTATCTTCAGCTGTCTGAACGCGTAGGCAATCACCCTACCGTCCTGCATCAATACCGCTCCAAGGCCAAATCTCGAGGCATCACAATAGACAGTATAAGACCCCGAACCGGTAGGCAATATCAAAGCTGGGGCTGTAGTCAAAGGTGTCTTGAGCTTCTGAAAGCTCTCCTCGCACTCTTCCGTCCACTGGAATGGATCACCCTTTTGGGTCAGTCTGGTCATAGGTGCTGCAATGGACGAAAACCCCTGAACAGATCGCCGGTAATAACCCGCCAAGCCAAGAAAACTGCGGATCTCTGTAGCTGAGGATGGTCTGGGCCAACTCTGCACGGCCTCCACTTTCTTCGGATCCGCCTGAATACCCTCTCTCGAGACCACGTGACCCAAGAACGCCACGGAATCCAACCAAAAATCACATTTCGAGAACTTAGCATACAACTTCTTTTCTCTCAAGGTCTGGAGCACTGTCCTCAGGTGCTGCTCATGATCCTCCCGACTCCGGGTGTATACCAGAATGTCATCAATAAAAACAATCATGAAGGAATCAAGATATGGCCGGAAAACACTGTGCATCAGGTGCATGAAGGCTGCTGGGGCATTAGTCAGCCCAAATGACATAACAAGGAACTCGTAATGAC
>NW_017686237.1:0-2551 GCF_001879085.1 Nicotiana attenuata | reverse complement strand
ATTTTACATATACCAATGCACAACTAGCATGATCAATGTTCCATGAACCTCCACTCACAAGTACTCAACCCCTCGGTACTGTATATGGCCATCCGGCCCAAGGAAGATCCATCCCAGAATATACATCACTGACAGCAGTCATCCAGTACCGAGGACACAGGCCAGTCCAGCCTCACGGAGAAGATCCATCTCCCGGTATAATACTTCGGACAAGATTCATGTCCAGGGAAGATCCATCCCTCAATATCATCATCTGCGCTCACTGGGGGTGTAAAGACTCCGGCGGGGCTTCTCTCATTAGCCCAAACGCTATAACAAAGCCAATGAAGGCTTGTTCAATATCTCGCTGCGGTGTACAGCCCAATCTCATACTGACACTCAATATCAGGCTCTCGGCTTCCCTTAGTCATAACTCACCAGTCTCACACACGGGCTCCAAAGGTCATGATACTAGCCCGGTCAACAATAAAATGTGGGAAATAGTAATAATCGAGACTGAGACATGATATAATATGCATGAAAAGGACTGAGTACAGAATATCAGTAAAATAAATGATATGATAGCAAGAAACGACCTCTTGGGTCTCAATAATATCGGCGTGAAGCCTTAACATGATAATTAGCATGATTTAAGCTCAACAACTAGATCACATAATTACAGCACATATATCGGTAAGAAAGAACCACTAAGCGGTGTTCTGGAATGATCCATGCCACGTTTTCCACGGTGCACGCCATACGCCCGTCACTTGGCATAGCGTCACCTTCATAATCATCATGGAACACATAGTTCGGGGTTTTGAACCCGCTGAACCAAGGTTGGAAGCGTTACTTACCTCAACCCAAGCCAAACTCTAGCCCGCGACACCCTTTCCTCTCGATTCGGCCTCCAAATGCCTCGAATCTAACCAAAATCAGTTCATAACCATCAATATATTCTAAAGGAGTAAAGCCCATACGAAATTAATCAAATTACGACACAAATCCCAAAATTCACCAAACCCGACCCCCGGGCCCACGTCTCGGAATCCGAAAAAATTTACATCAATGGAATCCTTATTCCCCCACGAGTTAATTCATACCAAAAGTACCAAAATCCAACCACAAGTGACCCCTCAAATCCCTAATTTTAGGTCTCCAATTTTCCAAGCCCTAACCCCCAATTTGCTACTGATTTTCCCATAGATTTCAAGCTTACAACCTTAAAAATCATCATAAAAACGAGTTTAGGGACCAAGGACCTTATCTCTAAGAAACCCTCTTGAATTCTCCCTTGAATTTGCTCTCCAAAGCTTCTTCCCGTTTGAAACCCAAATTCGAGAAGGGTGAAATATATATGCTCTGACCCAACAAAACCACATCTGCGGTCTATTTATCGCACATGCGGTCCTAGGTGCGCATCTGCGGATTTCACTTATTCGCCCAGCCACCGCACATGCGATTAGATTCTCGCACCTCGCAGGTGCGCCTAAAATTTCGCTTCTGCGGCTCCAGCCTTTCCCTGTCTTGGCCGCATCTGTGACCTCACTTTCGCTTCTGCGGTCCCGCACCTGCGGCCCCCTAACTGCAGGTGCGGTTATGACAGTAAAATCAGCAGCTGAAGCTGCTTCAACATTTCCCAAACGCCCCGTTAACCATCCCAAATCACCCCGAGGCTCTCAGGACCTCAACCAAAGGTACGAACTAGTCATATACTACCTTCCAAACTTGTACCAATCTTCAAAACACCTAAAACAACATCGAAACATCAAATTAACCACAAATTCAAGCCTAAGAACTCTAAAAACTTCCAAGTTCCGCTTTTGATAAAAAAGTCTATCAAACCTCGTCCGAATGACCTCAAATTTTACAAACACATCCCATATGACACAACTGACCTACTGCAACTCCCGGAATTCCATTCCGACCCCGATATCAAAATCTCCCCTATCAACCGAAAAACGCCAAAAATCCATTTTCGCCATTTCAAGCCTAAATCTACTCCGGACCTCCAAAACACATTCCGAGCACGCTCCTAAGTTCCAAATCATCTCCGAAGCTATCCGAATTATAAAAACCAAATTTTGAGATCGTTTTCTCCCAAGTCAACTTCCGATTGACTTTTCCAACTAAAGACCAACTTAAGAGACTAAGTGTCTCAAACTTTCCCAAAACTATTCCGGATTCGAACCGACTAACCCGATACCACATAATGCAGATGATCAAAGTATGAAGAAGCAGAAATGGGGAAAACGGGGCGGTAACTCATGAAACGACCGGCAGGGTCGTTACAATACAATTCCTATCGCTTGATTCCTATTTTGAATGTATCCTTGAAGCTTTTGTGAACTAACATGTTATTACTCATTTCCTTGTGTGTTTTTGATATTATTCCTAAAGCTCTATACTTCCTGGCATCCGAACTTGTCTAATTTTTAATTCTGACTCTGTATGTCTCAAGCATGTTTGCCCTAGCGTGTGTTCGTATACATTTGACCTGTTATTCTCCTTGAATTTGTCCCTACTTTTTTCTGCATCCTTACGACAGACCAGCTCATGTGTTCTAAATGTT
>NW_017686236.1:0-6400 GCF_001879085.1 Nicotiana attenuata | reverse complement strand
TCCAGCGTTAAATTCCATCTAACTAGCATCATCTGCTCTAACAACTAGCTTGGGAATAGATCACGTATTTTTAGAGTCCCATTTCATAAATTTAATTATCGTTACCATTTTCACGGTAAACAATTATCAACATTAAAACAAAAAAATGCTGCAACTTGTTTATCTATCCACTTCCCCAAATAAATTCTTGGTGTTGGACCTCATAGAACTACACTCATACCAGAAATTCGATTTTCAGGTTCACCGAGAGTGGCACAGATATTTGCATTTTTTAAAATGAGCAGCAAGAACTTGTATTTTTTAGGTCAAATTCGGAATATGAGCAACACAAGAACTTTCAATCTTTTGGTTGATTAAATCAAAAAGTCCAACCTTAAGCTCAAAAGAAATAAAACTAAAAAAATGAAGAAAACAAATATGCGGGGCGGGGCGGGTGGATACGGGTGTGAGTGTGGGGCGGGTGTATGCGGGTGCAAATGTTATGCGGGGCGGGTTAAAATCTTTGCAGGTTTGCCCCGCAACCGCACCGCACCGCACCGTTTTCCATCCCTAACAGTTTTTGCTTCTGACATTGTTTTGAGATAAATTAAGTATATACCTTAAAAAATTCCAAAAATTACTTACGTTTGATTTGGGATGTCCAATTAGTAAATTAGTTAAAATTTACTCTTGTTATTGCAATGTGTTATGTCGATGAACCGCACATGGGCACAAAACTCCGAACCATTTTGTCTAAAATCTATCTATATGAATTTTTCGACTCTCCGAAGTGTTCGTTTATAATTGATGACAAAAAAGTTACTCCACCAAATATAAAACTAAAAGAAAAGGGCTGAATCTAGTCTACAATCTTGTGATCCGAGATGGAAACCTCAACCGCCCAAGACTCATCTAGTTAAGCTAACTAGCCAAATGACAGGACCAAAAGAAAAAAAAAAAGAAAGATGTTATAAATAGTATTTTATTTATGGTAAATGTCTATATTTTAGAGAAATTTTAGGGTTGGTTACTTCGTGGCTAAGTCATTTTCCCCCTATATATAGAGGGGTTCTATTCTATTGTAATTCATCCCAAAATCAATAAGAATTCTCTCTCTACTTTTCTCTATAATACTCTTCTTCTTCTTTTATTGTTTCATAACACGTTATCAGCACGAGACTCTAACCAATTGACAAGAAGCTTTTAGATTGAGCATAATGATTGTCAATTGTTCCATGAACTTCCTTCGTGATTAAATTCTGGATTTAAGGTAAGTATTTTACTTTATTTTTCTCTTTTAAATTCTTGAAATTCTTTTTTTTAATTAAAGCCAAACACCCAGGTTCTCGTTACCTGAAGTGTTGGGGGGTTTGGCGAGACCCCTACCATGTCTATTCCCACAAAAAAAAGTGATGACCCGATAGGTCATCTTATGTTTTAGAACCAAATTCTGAGTTTCGAAGCCTTTAGAACCTCATTTTAGCCTACCTCGATTTGCATGTGCAGTCCAGGTGTTGATCCGGAAGACTTATATGTTAAAAATTGATAAAAATAAGAATTTTTGCCTCTAAAATTAATTTGAGTTGACTTCGATCAACGTTTTGAGTAAACAGACCCGGATCTGTATTCTGACGGTCCCGATGGGTCCGTATCGAAATATAGGACATGGGCGTATGCCCATAATCGAACTCGGAGGTCCCTAGCTCGAGTTATGAATTTTTGTTAAAAATTGGAAGTATGAAAGTTTAATGGATTTTCATAATTGATAAATGTTTGGTTTGTTAATACCGGGTCCGTTTTTTGCTTCCGGAGCCCGTTACAAGGCCGTTGTAATATTTATGACTTGTCTGTGAAATTTGGTGAGAAACGGAGTTAGTTTGACGTGATTCGGACGTCCGGTTGTGAAAATAGAAGTTTTAAAGCTTTCTTGAAAATTTCATTCGATATAATGTTCAATTCGTAGTTCTAGGTATTATTTTGGCAATTTGATCGCACGAGCAAGTTCGTACGATATTTTAGGACTTATGTGCACTCTTGGTTTAGAGCCCCGAGGGCTTGGGTGAGTTTTGGATAGGCTACAGAGTGATTTGAACTTGGAAAACATAGCAGCTGGTGTATCAGATTTGCAGACTTCGCATTTGCGAGGTCTAGCTCCCAAATGCGAGTCTCGTATTTGCGAAGAGACCATCGCATTTGCGATCAGTGGGGCTGGGGGTGGACCTTCGCAATTGCGAAGCTCTAGGTCGAATTTAGATCCTCACAGTCTGCATTTGCGAGCACTGGTTCGCATTTGCGATGACAGCAGGCCTAGGATATTCTTCGCATTTGCGAAGGATTGTTCGCATTTGCGGGGTTCGCATTTGCGAACCCCAGGTCGCAAATGGACACCTGCAACTGACCAAAATGAGACTTAGACGGGATTTTTGATTCATTCTTCAAATTTTCAAACATAAGAACCCTAGAGGCCAATTTTCAAAGAACTTTTCGTCCCCCAAATCATTGGTAAGTGATTCTAAACTAGTTTCTTTTAATCTTCCACTACATTTCCTTAGATTTCAACCAAAAATCTAGTGTTTCCATGGTGGAAATTGGGGGTTTGGGTAGAATTAGAATTTTTTTGAGAAATTGGGAATTAGACCTCAAATTGAGGTCGGATTCCAAAACTAATTACATAATTGGGCTCGGAGGTGAATGGATAAATGGATTTTGGTTCGAACCTCGAGTTTTGAACAAGCAGGCCTGGGGTCAGGTTTTGACTTTTTTGGGGAAAGTTTGCAAATCCTAAATTTATGCATTTTAATTGATTCCTTTTGCAATATTTGATATTATTGAGTCAATTGTGGTTAGATACGAGTGGTTTGGAGGCGGATTCTAGGGGAAAGGCCCTGGTAGAGCTTTGAATTGACTAAGGAGTGAGGTAAGTGTCGTGGCTAACCTTGACTTGAGCGAATTGGGAACCCTCAGACTATGTGCTATGTGAATTTCATGTGAGCGGCATATATGCGAGGTGACGAGTGCTTATACGCCGCCCAACTATCTTATTTTCCCTGATTTGCCGCTTTTACTTAATTATTTCCTTCTTTGTCTTAACTATTATATGCTCTAAATGCTTTCCATGCTTAACTGCTACTTGTTAATCAATATCTTCTCCTATTAATGATATTATCTCTTCCACAGTTTCATGATTCCCTGCTATTTGCTTAAATTGGCTTACTTGCACCTTCTAATCGTAAATTACTGGATTGGTCTCGATGTGTAGCATTACTCGTGTAGATCTCTATATTGTACAGGTTTCCTTTTGGTTCAGTTTGGTATTTATTGATCGTAAAGGTTTTGTGGTTTGAACTGTTAATATGATCGTGCATTGAATATTTGGTACCGGTATGGTAGGATTGGGCTGCACGCCGTAGCAGGTGTAATAAGGCTGGAATTATATGGTGGGAATAAGGGTGAATATGTACTATATGGTGGGATCAGGTTGCACGCCGCAATAGGTGGAATAAGGGTGGATTGATATGGTGAAATAAGGGTTAACTATGATACTGATATTGTTATATGGTGGGATCGGGCTACGCACCGCAATATATTTATATATATTCTTTACTGTTATTGATATTGTTACGATGAAATAAATACTGCGGGTCCTCAGAAGGTGTACCACTGTAGTGATCTGGAAAAAGCTTGGTGAACTTGTCCAATCTCAATAAACCCTTAGGAAACATAGCATGTCCACCACCGGCCTATGCCGCAACAACTGGCTGACCTACTTCAACTGGCGGGGCTGCTAGAGTCTGATAATGGGGAGTCATCTACTCTGGAGTGTGAGTAGCGGGAGTTTGTGCTCCTCCCCCAGCCTGAGAGGCGGCCGGTGCCATGGGCAATGCGCCGGCCTGGGCCACACTCTCCATAAGGCCCACCAAACGGACCAAAGCATCCGGCAGCTATGGAGTGGTGATGAACCCCTCCGTGACCTGAGTTGGTCCGACAGGCACAGTCTGGGATGGAACCTCCTCATCAAACTCCACTTGATGCTCCGCCGCTAGTGCTGCTGCTCGAGCTTTGGGATGAGCTCTGCCCCTACCTCGGCCTCTAGCGTGACCTCAGCCTCGCCCTCTGCCCCTCGTAGGAGCTGCTGTTGGGGGATCCGAATGTTGTCCAGTTGATGACATGGTGCATATTCTCACCATATTCGAGAGAACATAATAGAAAGGTTCAATCAGCAATGATAGAATAAAAATCACACGATAGAGAAGAATAGAAGTGAAATTGTTCCTAACTCCATAGCTTTTGGAATTAGTACAAACGTCTCCGTACCGATCCTCCAGACTCTACTAAGTTTGCTCGTGACTCGTGAGACCTATGTAACCTAGTGCTCTGATACCAACTTGTCACGACCAAAAATTCTTACCGTCGGGACCGTGATGGCACCTAATATTTTACTTGCTAGGCAAGCCAACGTTAGAACATATTATCCATCTTTTTACAGTTGAATTAAATAATGAGAAACACTGGAATAACTGAAATATGAATGCGGAGGCTAAAACAGTCAAACACCTACTACAAAATCCCTGAACATGGTGTCACAAGTGCACGAGCTACTAGAGTAATACATACAAGGGTCTGAAATAAATACAAAGCTGTCTGAATGAAGATACACAGCTAAATATAAACAAAGAAGGGGACTTCAGGAGTTGCGAGCGCTGAGCAGTCGTACCTAAGTCTCCGCAGGTTGTCAAACCCGAGCTCTTTAATAGCCGTTGCTGGGACCGACTCCAAAATCTGCACAAAAATACAGAGTGTAGCATCAGTACAACCGATCCCATGTACTGGTAAGTGCCTAGCCTAATCTCGACGAAGTAGTGACAAGGCTAAGGCGGGTCACCTACACTACAACCTATACGCAGTATATAATAATGACATAAAATGGAAATACAAAACAAGGTTTAACAGTAAATTATAAACAATAAGTACAGCCTCAAGAAATGAACCAATGTCGTCCAGAATTACCAATCCTTAGCATTTCAAATGAGAACACTGAAAACCAAACACAGCTCAGAAACGGAAACACATAGGTTGTTACGACGCGCAATATCTTGACCGCTGCCATGAGGTGCCGCGGAGCATGGGGATAGTTGAGACCAACGGGGTCGATTTTGCTGTGTTTGAGATGAAGGGTTCCGCCAAGAGATGGTGGAAGGATTTTGAGTTGACAAGACCAGCTGGGTCGCCTTCTCTTACTTGGGACCAGTTCTCTCAGATATTTCTTGAGAAGTTCCTTCCTATCACTCAGAGAGAGAGCTACCGCAGGCAGTTCAAGCACCTCTAGCAGGGCAGTATGACCGTCACCCAGTACGAGACCCGCTTTGTGGACTTAGCCCGTCATGTTATTCTTCTGCTTCCTACCGAGAGAGAGAGGGTGAGGAGGTTTATTGAGGGACTCACTCATCCTATCAAGTTGCAGATGGCGAAGGAGACTAAGAATGAGATTNACTTCCCTTCGGGATCTGCAATGGACGTATTCCTCGATCTTTTTCTCCCGGTTGAGGGCTCGCTTCAGCTCGGCCTGAGCGTCCGGGACATCCTTCATAGGATCGCCATCTCCCGATCAGCGTTGGTTCGGCTTAGCATCTCCTTAGCCCGGGCGTCAATTATCTCGGCCCTGGTCTTTGAAAGATCGGATTCCAATTTCTCGATCACATCTGCTTGGATTTTGGCATTATCCCGAGCCAAGCAAAGTTGGACTTCTAAGGCAGGAACCTTGGCCAAGGCACTTGCCTCCTCTAAAACATGAGCTTGTACCTGAGCCCTTAGCTCGCCACAAGCATTTTTGGCGCGATCAATATCACCCTTAAGGTACTCCATTACCTCCACCTTTTTATGCAGCTGATATAACAGAGAAGGGCGTTAACCTAAAAAGGCCGAAGAAAGCGAAGCTTCAGCGGCATAAAGTTACCTGCTCCATCACCACAGATACACCATAAGCTTGCCCTTAGTGTAATACTCTACTAATCGAGTTGTTTTAGTCTAAGAGCAAGAGGTCTTTATTTGGTTGTAATGTAGGCTAAGGGACGGGTAGGATATATTTGGATATGGTGACTAACCTCCCTAAGCACTTTTAATACATTCTTCCTCTATTCCGACTTCCATGTTCAGCCCAGTCATTCTTCCACACTTGTTTCATAAGCTACCCCCACTTACCTAGGTGCAACTGGCTTTTCTTGCCATTCACTATTTTAGGACCACCTATTTGCAAGGTCCTTCTTCTATATTTCAATTTTTTTTTCAACTACCATTGCACCATTCATGTATTTTCTTGATTTCCTTTTCCTACTCCCTTATCACCCCACACTTTGACTTTTACATGATCTTTAACAATTTCAAGTGCTTCTAGGAGGCAAAAGGGTTCAAACAGTCAAGCTAT
>NW_017686235.1:4043-6401 GCF_001879085.1 Nicotiana attenuata | reverse complement strand
TTTCAACGGAGGAGAGAAAGCTATTAGATGCAATGGTGAGTTCTAGTTCTTTAAATCCAGTTAAATCTTTAATATCTACTGCGGGTAGCACTGGACGCGTTAGTAGGAGCAAAAAGAATATGCAACTTATGGAACAAAATCAAAGCAAGGCAATAGAGGCTAAAAACAAAGATGGAAACACAATGGTGTCACTTGGTGTTAGTCAAAATGCTCCAAAACCAGTACACTTAGGGAGAGACTTGTATGAAGAAGGAGAGGAAGATGCAATATTACAACAATGTAGAGTAGAGGCAGCAAGAAAAGGTGATTTATCGCCAATGCATAGTGGAAAAAGAAAGAAGACTCGTTCAAGGGACAAAAGTTGGGACGGCAGGGTGAATGAAGATGCAAATATAAGGAGACTTCCAATGAGAAATGCAAAACAAAAACAGCTCACTCAAACCACATCTACAAAGTCCAATCATTCGAAGAAAAAAGCATGAATTTTGAAGACATTTTGAAAAGAGTAGTGGACGAAGACAAGGGATTACAAATTGAAGATTTTACAAGATTAGACAAAAGAGAGCACCATGGTGGTTTCTTCATTTGTTTACTTTATCATCACATTAGTGTAATTCTATGTAGTATCATCACAGAGTATGTTATAAACTCTGTGATGATCATAGAATACTTAGTGTTAGCTAGTTCATTTTTCTTACATGCTTGTTAGGTAGTGAGGTTTCTATTTGCCTCATTAGGATTAGCATTGTACTTGTCCTATGGGGTTTTTTATTTTCTTTATTATTAATAAAACTAGCCCTAGGCACCTGCCTAGCGGATTGCTTAAAAAAAAAAAAAAAAACCCCTAAACCCTAATCCAATCGCTCAAAGAAGAAAGCATGAATTTTGAAGACATTTTAAACAAGGTAGAGGATGAACACAAGCGGGCTCAAATTGAAGATTTCACAACACTAGAGAAGAAAGACCATCACTGTTATTTATACATGTTTTTAGTTTACAATCACATTAGTATAGTTCTATGTAATATCATCACAGAGTATGTTATAAACTCTGTGATGATCATAGAATATCTAGTTCTAGCTAGTTCTTTCTTTTTACATGCATGTTAGTAGGTGAGGCTTTTTTATTTGCCTCAATAGGATTAGTAAGGTAAGGTTAGCCTAGTTTGTGTGTCCTCTGCCTTTGGAAAGATATCCAAATGGCCATGAGATCGTATGCCCTCGTGAGACTTTGCCGGTAGCTACACCATGATTCCTCTACATGAGGCTGCCATATGGGCACTGTGAGGCGCAGAGGAGTGATTATATGGCCAAGGCATAAAGGCAACAATACTAGTGCTATTGTCCCCCTTATTTGTACTTGTCCTATGTGGTTCCTTTTCCTTTTAGTTATTAATAAAACTAGCCCTAGGCTCCTGCCTAGTGGATTTGCCAAAAAAAAAAAAACCCAAACCCTTACCAAAAACCAAAACCCGGATTTTGCTCTGCCTTCTCTCTAGAAAGCGGGCGACGTTTAGAGAGAGAAAGCATACCACTGCTGCCATGGCCTCGCCGGCCGGCGGCCAGCCTGTTACTCCGGCTGGTCAGCCCCCTCCCAATACTTCCCAACCTCCTACAACCAGTAATAAAAATTCCCAGCCCTCAACAACCGCAAACGACCCACAAACTATGAACTATGCTAAAGCAGTTAAGCCCACGTTGAGTAATGCTGCCATGCAAGATCGATCAACAGCAGTAGAACCAATTGCACTTAGGCGAGCCACTTTCTTTCAAGGCCAACCAACAGTTTGCTTTACAGAAGCAGAAGTTGATCGCATGAACGTGATCGAGGGATTACAATACGCAGTTGTATGCAAGTTTTCATATGGATGGCCAGATATTAATGAACTTCGTCGCATTGTTCCCATGCAATGTGGTATTAAAGGTGAATGTAATATTGGCTACTTAAGAGATAGGCACATATTGGTTAGATTGACACTATGGCAAGACTTTGTTGATTTTTCATCAAAAGGCGTTTATTATGTTAAGGATAAGCGTGGTGATGAATATCAGTTGAGAACCCTTATTTATGATGCAAAATTTAAAGTTGGAGAGGAGACACCTAAAGTAATGGCTTGGATATCATTCCCTAATCTATTGCCAACATACTTTGTGAAAGAATGCTTGTTTTCTTTAGCTTCAGCAGTTGGTAAGCCACTTCATCTTGACTTGGCTACTGTGAACAAAACAAGGCCCAGTTGTGCTCGTGTGAAAGTGTTGGTTGATCTTTTGGCTGACCTTCCTAAGAAGGTTAGAATGGACATAGTGAATGAGGATTCAGGAGAGGTAAGAACTGAATGGGTAACTATAAAGTATGACT
>NW_017686235.1:2703-3830 GCF_001879085.1 Nicotiana attenuata | reverse complement strand
ATACCTGCTAAGAGAGCTTTGGCTACTGTCTCTAATGTTGTCAATCCAATAGTTGAAGCGTATGATAAATTGGCTAGTGCTGTCAAGATCATGTCAACTGGTACAAAGATGGATGATCGAGGTGATGTAGTTGAGAAAGGCAATGGTTTAACTCCTTTGTCACCCGGATTTTCAAAGACTGAGCATATTGTGATTCCTTCACAAGCAGTAGATTGTGATGATAACAATGTTCATCTTCATAGTAAAGGAGTTGGTGATCGAGGTGAACTTAATACACAAAAGTGTAATATAGAGGCTGCAGAAGTTGGAAATCAACAGTTGACAACCTCTGATAAACTTGCTGCTGCCCAGATTCTAAGCAATGAAAAGAGTGGTAATAGGAGCGTTTTGCCAGAAAGTGAAAATGGGAAACTAATACCTGATGATAAGGGAAGGGATATGATCAATAATGGAGATAATTTGAACGTGGTAACAGGTAGAAAATTTCCCACAAAGCAAGGGGGTTCGCCAAAAACACAGAACACAGGTGTTCGACGAATTGTCTCTGAAGTTGAGCAGCAGAAAACCCCAAGGCTAATCTCTGACAAAGTCGATGCATCCCAGTTTTCAAGGATCCAAATAGTTGGGAATAAGAGTTTGTTAATGGAAAGTAATGTCGTGAATGTTATTGAGGATGATAGGAGATGTGATAAGCATGAAGAGGAAGAAGTTTGGAACGTCGCAGCTAGTAGGAAATCTCCCATGAATAAAGGGGGTTCACCAAAGTTACAGACCATTGGTGATCGACCAAATGCCCTTAAATGTAATACCAGCTCAAATGTCTTTGATATCCTTGCAGATGCTGGGGACATTGAAGCTGCAGGTGATTCTCCACAAGTTGGTAAAGAACTGCAGCAACACAAAGCATCAGTTACTGGCAGCAGTTGTCAACAGGTTGTCCAAACAACACACCCTCAAGGTCATGCTGCTGGGCAATTGTCTCGAACTGTTGGTAATGCATATGATGGTCTGATGAGTGCTGCTTACTTAGCAAATGTTAAGATCGATCATGATTCAAAACTGAAGAAAGGACAGCTTGTGGTTGTCGACAACACAGTTGCACATCAGTCAGCAACTTTGCTCATCAG
>NW_017686235.1:0-2691 GCF_001879085.1 Nicotiana attenuata | reverse complement strand
CCTATGTTTCCTACATTGCAATTCTCAAGCCCTCGAGTGGAGAAAATCATCAAAGATACTCAATTTGACATGATGTTGAATGGCAATCCCATGATCAAACAACCTTTTGTTGCCTTGAACACATCGGCTCAAGAAATTCCTTCACAAAGTGGGGAGTCGTTTGGTGAGCATGAGGAGGACTCTGGACAGCAGCTAATGTCAACAGGAAATAATCAACAACCACAAACAGCTAAGATTTCAATTTCTCAAGCATCTACAAATGAGTTAAGTGCATCTAAGGATCAACAAGGTGTGACTAGTGCAATTGTTGTAAAAACCTGGGCTGATCAAGTTGAAGAGCAGGAAGGTGATCCTGATATTGTCCATTCCAAACAACAACAAATTGTAACAGTTGATACTACGGGAAGCTCAAGTGCAATGGCTACAAAGGTGTGGATTTCAGATCAAGATCGTGCACTACTGGATACCTTGGGCAGTCCAAAACCTCAAAGGTGCGCATATTCAAATGGCTCAAAAACGACTCCACAAAAGGTAAGAGCAAAGAGACATGAGTCAAGTAGTGCAAAGAGAGTAAAAAAGCAGGAACCATTACAGATGATCTTACAAGAAGAAGATAAGCAAAGGCTAGAGCTCAACTTACGTCTTGATATTTATAAGGAAGCAGAAGAAAATGAAGCAGCAACCACAATTGGTGATGTCTCTCCTAAACATAGTAAAATAAAGGAGGCTAATCAGGGAGTAACACTCAGACAACTTCCAATGAGAGCTGCAAAGCAAAAAGGGGTTGCACCTGCCACATCTACGAGGTCCAATAGATCGGAGAAGAAATGAAGAATTTTGAAGATTACTTGAAGATAATTAAAGAGGTGCCTAACGAAGTCCAAACTGAAGAACTCACAAGGTTGGTAAATGAGGGGCAAGACTATAATTTTTACATGTTTTTAGTTTATCACTTTCAAAGCATCATCATTTGTAATAGCGTCGTAGAGTATGTTATAAACTCTATGGCGATCATAGAATACTTGGTTTTTTCAAGTTCCTATTTTTTACATGCTTGCTAGAAGATGAGGCTTTTTCTTTGCCTCAATAGGTTCAGTAAGGTAAGGTCCATGCCCCCCTTACATGTACTCTTCCTCTGAGGTTCTTTTCCTTTTTCTAGATTATTAATAAAACTAGCCCTAGGCTATGCCTAGTGGATTGCTTAAAAAAAAAAAAATTTTTTTCTCTGCCAACCGCGCGTTGGAGTCTAGAGAGAGAGGCTCTGGCGATTTCCATTCTTAGAGAGAGAAAGTTCGAATATCGCTGCCATGGCCAATCTGGCCGGCGGCCAGCCATCTACGCCGGCTGGTCAGCCTCCCATCACGTCTGCCCAGCCCCCTACCACCTCTAACGACAATCCCCAGCCATCAAAAAATTCAAACGATCCAAAAAATATGAATTATGCAGCGGCAGTGAAGCCTACATCGACTGCCATGCACGATCGTGCATCAGCAGTTGAACCTATCCCCCTTCGACGAGCCCAAGTGTTTCAAGGTCAACCAACAGTTTGCTTTACTGAGGCGGAGGTTGAACGCATGAACGTAATTGAAGGACTGCAATATGCAGTCGTGTGCAAATTCTCGTATGGATGGCCTGAGCTTAACGAATTACGTCGAATAATACCTATTCAATGTGGTATTAAAGGAGAGTGTAACATTGGTTTCTTACGTGAAAGACATATACTGATTAGGCTCTCATTATGGCAAGATTTTATAGATTTCTCATCAAAAGGTGTTTATTATGTTAAGGATAAGTATGGCGAGGAATATCAGTTAAGGACGTTGATTTACGATGCTAAATTCAAGGCAGGGGAAGAAACTCCCAAGGTCATGGCTTGGATATCATTCCCAAATTTATTACCAACGTACTTTGTTAAAGAGTGCTTGTTCTCGTTAGCATCTGCTGTTGGTAAACCTTTGCACCTAGATCAAGCTACTATTAATAAAACAAGGCCCAGTTGTGCAAGAGTTAAGGTTTTGATTGATCTTATGGCTGATCATCCTAAAAAGGTTCGAATGGACATTGTTAATGAAGCTGCTGGTGAGGTAAGAACTGAGTGGGTGACTATAAATTACGATTACCTTCCTAAGTATTGTAAGGAATGTAAGTTACAAGGTCATGACATGATGGAATGTTGGAGAATTCATCCTGAGCTCATGGCACACAGGAATGAGGAGAAGCAAGATGCAGCAGAATATTCTAGGCAAGGCAATAAGGAAAAAGAAAAAAATAATGCTCCTTTAATGATTCTTTCAAGTGGTAAAGTCGTGGGCAATCAAGGGACACAATGGAAAGAAGTTAGAGATAGGAGAGGGCAAGGAAAGGAAAAACAGATGGAGGCAAATGATAAAGTAGGACAAGAAATAGTTCCTATGGATATTCAAAAGGGAGGAGGTTTACATCAGGTACAAACTACTAACAAGTTTGCAATTTTGGAGGTAGAAAACAGTGAAGATAATGGTAATAAACAACTGATAGTGACGGAGGAAAGTTGTGGGCCAATAGATGGATCTAAAGCCAAAGATGCAGAGAATAGGAACAGGGTAGATAAATCTACACTTAACAGTGAAGGGAACACACAGGCAAGAATTGGAAGCAAGATTAACCACACAGGAGTGGAGGAAGTCTAATTCTATAGCTCACATCATACTT
>NW_017686234.1:0-6401 GCF_001879085.1 Nicotiana attenuata | reverse complement strand
TAAAAGTGACTCAGGCAAAGCTTCACTTGGGCCTAGCATATTTACCTTTGACCTTATGGTTAGAAACAAATTGATTTGCAAGGAATGGTGCTAGTTGCGACCTTTAGACGCTTGTGTTGACTAAACAATCATCGAGTGGCTTCATGGAGCCATTTGTGTTGCTCAATCTTAGCTAGGGTTGTTGTGGGCCCTCGACTCTATTTCTTTAGCAATCCAACAGCTTGTGAGGTGAGGTATTGATTTGCAAAGTCCAGGTCCCATGCCAATAAGTCTAGAACTTGCCCTGAATGTGTGTCTAGGCGAAATTCTAAGTGTAGCTCGACTTGAGATATGATTATAGGCTCTCCTTGATCCAACTTGAAACTTGAAAGCATCCATAGCCCACCAAATATGATATCCCTAGTTAACCCCGTTGAGCCGAAGCCCTTGTTCTTTCAATAGCCATGATACAAGCCTTTATCCGTTCTAAAATGACCCTCTCTTGGCACCCAATCTTTCCTTAGCACAATTGGAAAAAGCATAAGTTTGGGGGGAGAGATGAGGAATGAAAAAGTGATAAAAGGTACAAAATGAAGAAAAAGGAAGGCAAAAAGAAAAAGAAAGAAAAGCCAAAAAGTCAAAAAAGAAAGTGAATAACATAGAAAAAATGAAGGGATTCAATAAAAAGCAAAGATGAAAGGCTTGGAATGATTAGAAAGGAGAAAAAGGATTGACATGAACACGAAAGAGTGACAGTGTCTCTCTAGTCCCCTAAGGAAGAAGAAAATGACTCAAAGAGTCAAGAAAGTGTGAGCCGAAATGAGAAAATGAAGTGCATAAGGAAAGATGAAACCTTCATAGACCGATATATCCTACCTTGAACCAAAAGCCTTCACTACATTCCCACAAAATCCCTATATGATGTCGAGTTGTGTGAGCTTATATTAGTGGTGATTCACATAAGGGGAAAGCTTTTGGTACTTAGAGCCGCACTTGTGATCTTCCTTTGAGAGATATGAGCGTTCGTTTCCACAATCCTTGTTCTGAGTGCTACAATCTAAAGTGAGGTTTGCCTGTGGAGAGTAGAGGAGCATGAGTTAGGGTTCCACAATGACCTATGTAGTAGAAAGAGTTTCCTTGATGAGTTAAGTCAACTCTGGATGCTTTTGTGTCGCACTAGGGCTATCGTACTAAAAAGGTTGTGTGTTTGTTAATAATGCATTTGAGTTGAGGGTAATTGTTAGTCCCAATTGATGCTTGATGAAGTCACCTTAGGACAGCTGAAATCTTCCTTTCTTTTACCTTGTGGATGTGGGAATTACTTTGTTTGCTTGAGGACAAGCAAGAGCTTATGTTTGGGGGAGTTGATAACTACGGATTCTAGCCTATCTTATGCTCTCTTTTGCTTAGGTTTTGGATCAAAAATGTGTAAAAGTATTCCCGAAAACTAACTTATTGTGCTTGTTTGCAGGGCTTGGTCAAAATGAAGCAAGAAGGTCATAACCCGCTCATAAAGGAGTTAAACCTACACAAGTTAAAAGCTGAGACAAAAGCGCTGATCGCGAAGGAAACGAGCGGCAGCGGAAGGTACACCGCTGGGGCGGCCACAATTACGTAGACAGTGGAATTGAGATTCAGAGAGGCATTTTTGGGGTATAACAGATACTGCTGACCGCGGTTAAATAACGCGGCAGCGGAATACTGAACGCGGCCGCGGTGCAAATTCTGCTAAGGGCGAAATAAAGAATCAGAGACGTTGAAATTTGAGCTTAAATGAGGAGCGCGATCCGCGAACATATTACGCGGCCGCGGTTGAAGACAACTCTGAGGCGGTTGTTTTTACGCTGCCAGCGAATCAAGCCCAGTCTCAATCCAAAATTGAAGAAATGCGGTCCGCGCTTGCTTTTGCGCAGCCGCGGAAGTTCAAACGCTGAGGCGCTCGGTATTGCGCTAACAGCGGAACCTCCATAGGGGTATTTTTGTCCAGTAATTTTAGTTGTGTATAATAGATCTTTTTCACTTTTTAGGTTATCTTTTGTATTAAGGAGCTCGTGAGCAGCCATACATTACCACTTTGAGTAATTTTAGAGTAGCTTTAGCTTATATTCTTAGATTTTATTCTTGTAATCTACTTTTATGGCTTATATTTCATCTCCATCTTTGATTTCTACCTTTATTATGAGTAGCTAAACCCATTATCTAGGGTTGTGGCCAAACCCTAGTGTGGGTACTTAATGGGTCTTCAATTTTAGGGTTTAATTATTTATGGATTAATGATATTTAGCTTGAATCATGCTTTAATTGTTGAATTGGTGGTTGCAAACACTGATTCGTGCCTATATGACTTAGACTCTTCTTGAAAAAGAGAGGCTAAGTCTAGGAAATTCAGGCTGACAAGGAATTGGGGTGCATTCAAGAGATTGATAGCCCCAATTAAAGGGTTAAACCTAGAGATAGCTGTCACACCTCCATTTTCTACCCGAATGGGGTATAAGGAAGTTTATCAATTAAAGTGACAAAACCGAAAGGGGATTATTTATTCAAATTTAGAGTCTCCACTTGGGATAATTTATTGTGTCCCAAGTCACCGGTTTAAAATCCCGAAACGAGGAAGTTGACTCTTATTTATGGTCTGCGAACATAGAAATCCGGGTACGGAATTCTGTTAACCCAGGAGAAGGTGTTAGGCATTCCCGGGTTCCGTGGTTTTAGCACGGTCGCTCAACTATTATTATTGGCCTGATTATCTGATTAATTACACATTTTAAACCTATGTACATTTTTAACTTTCTAACTGCTTTTAATGTTTATAGAACTATTTTCTGGAACAAGTCACGATTGTCGTACACTTGCCGTTATTGTACACATTGCGAATCGCGTCACGGGAGCCGTACCCACGATCTACAACATATTTATTTTTATTATTAGAAGTTGTGGCCACGTCACATAAATGTATCCCCGGATTTGGAAATTATGTATCACAACTACGTCACGGGAACCGTACCCGTAGTTATGATAATTTACTTACGCGCCGAAAAGTTTGCCTACCCATGTGATGACAGCCTAAGCATGCTCCTAACGAATATAGGCAAGTAACAAAGCAATATACAATTAAAAGCTCAATTTCATCAACTTTAGTACCCGAGCCCCTTTAATTTAATTTGACGTAGTTCAGCCGATGAATAGCAACCCAATTTCTATAATGTGACAAAATCATGTTCATCTATAACCAATTCGAGTAAACACGAGCAGATAACCAAGAAAAAAAATTCAAAATCACAGAGAACAATTACAGAAACAACAGAATCACATCACAAAACAAATAATTAACATTAAGCTTGAATAAAACAAATAGAGGATGAAAGAGTTGACCTTAATGTAGCCGGAAAATTGATTGTTTCACTGTTTTGAACTCATAAATGTGACAAACCGTGGACGGAACTCGAATTAGCACCGGAACGTTGAAAACCGAACGAAACTCAACCAAGCTCGAATTCAAACCCATATTTTAACTAAAATTCATCCTTAAAACCAAAACAAATAGAATCGAAAAGTGAACAGGAATCTGTATTTTGATTTCCCCCCCCCCCCCTTTTTTGAAAAAAACTTGTGTTTCTCGACTGTGTGTATGTGCAGTCGCCAGTGGAGCTGGTGAGGACGGAATCATAACTTCAACAGTGGTTATTGTCGAGCAGCAGCATCGGAAGAAAAAAACAAGCAGCGGGATCGCTGGGTTTATTCTCGCCGGATTTCGGCAGTAAAGAGATGGCATTGGCTGCTGCTGTCTCCGGCGAGTTCCAGGTGCTGTGAGACGGCGACTTGGTGGCTCAAGGGTGGTCGTTTGTGTGGTTGGCGTAAGGTTCAGGGGTGGTAGTTGGGTTGGTCGCTGGCGGTTCAAGCCATGGCCGCTGGTTTTGCGTGTGGTGCGGTTGGTTTCTCCGGTGGGTTGGTTTCCGGCGAGGAGTCGCTGGGCGAAGTCGTGAGAGAGAGATCCGCTGGTTTTTTTAGAGGAGGAGATGGGCGCTGCTGTAGGTTATGGGTGTGTGTATGGAGATGGAGATGAGGTCTTGGAGATCTTGGGTTTTTGGGTGTAGGGTGCCAAGAAGAAGAAGGGTGGGGTCTCTCCAAGATCAGAAAAAACGGCCCCTGCCTCTTGTTTAGTCTAGGGTTTTTTTATTGTCTTTCTAGGATTTTAGGGGTATTGGGCTTGGGTTATTATGGGCTAGATCTGAATTGGGCCAAATTTTGGCCAAATTTACCCTTTAAAAATGGCCCTTTAACTCTACTAGACTAAAAAAATATTAATTCCTAAAATAATAACTATAAAATTGTGATATCAATTCTAATTAAAATAAAATTACTAGAATAAAACTAAATACTGAAAGTGAAATTATTTTTGTATATTTTTTAATTTTATGAAAGATGGATAAACTAAAAGTAATAAAATATCAATGAGCTAAATAAGAGAAAATATTTTTGTAGTTTTTATTTTTGTGATAAAATAAAGTAAGAGGGTCAAAACTAGTTAAAATAGTGATATTAGACCTAATTTAAACGCTAAAAACGTGTAAAATCTCGGGGAGGGCCAAAAATTACATGTCTACAACTGCCCCTCTTTGACCGGAAACACGAAGTATTTTCAGACAAAGAACGATGAGACAGGTTTTTTGACTCGACCCTTATTTTGAGAGACCAAAAGCTAAAAGAAAGGAGAATGTGACCGAGCCCTGGCTATAAAAGAATTAAGCCATGTGTAGTTCAGAAGTAGGAACAGTGATGGAGTATACCGAGGTGGAGAGCCGATTGAGGTGCCGTTCCGTCGAGGTTCCGGTCCGTGGTCCTGTTATTACATCAAAAATCAAGATTAAAAAGACTAACTAAGCCTATCAGCTACGAGTTACAAGATCCCTATCTATGAGTCTTCTGAGGCTTGATCTTGAGTCTTGGTTGGTTCTTCATGCGGACTCTGATCTGAATCTTGATGCTTGTTAGCTGCAGGTGTTAGTTCATTCTTCCACGGCTTCTTCGGATCAAGACCGGACATGCAGTGCTTGTGACTTCAACCATGTCTCGAGCAGTTTACATCTTTCTCTGCTTCTGTATTTTGGATTCACTTCCCTTTTTCCTTTTTCCTCTTTTTTTCTTTTTATTCTGGATTAAGACTACTTCTGCTGGTCATCTCGGACTATTGACTCGCATTCTTGCCGCAAGCTTCTGATACTTCTAACTTGAATTGAATTCTGAAATGACTTCCCCCATTCTCCGGGTGGGTGCCTGCTACTGACTGGAAACTTGAAATGAATTCCCTCATTCTCCAGGTGGGCACATGCCGCTGACATGAAACTTAAAATGACTCTGAATTGAATTCTGAAATGACTTCCCTCATTCTCCAGGTGGGGCACCTGCTAATGACTTAAAACTATAAATGAATTCCCTTGTTCTCCAGGTGGGTGCCTGCAACTGACTTAAAATGAATGAATTCCCTTGTTTTCCAGGTGGGTGCCTGCAACTGACTTAAAACTCGAAAGAATTCCCTTGTTCTCCAGGTGCGTGCCTGCAACTTAAACTTGAAATGAATTCCATTGTTCTCCAGGTGGGCGCCTGCAACTTAAAATTTGAAATAAATTCCCTTGTTCTCTAGGTGGGCGCCTAATGCCGACTTAAAATTTGAAATATATTCCCTTGTTCTCCAGGTGGGCGCCTGCAACTTAAACTTGAAATGAATTCCCTTATTCTCCAGGTGGGCGCCTGCAACTTAAACTTGAAATGAATTCCCCTGTTCTCCAGGTGGGCGCCTGCAACTTAAACTTGAAATGAATTCCCTTGTTCTCCAGGTGGGCGCCTGATGCTGACTTAAACTTGAAATGAATTCCATTATTCTCCAGGTGGGCGCCTGCAACTTAAACTTGAAATGAATTCCCTTGTTCTCCAGGTGGGCACCTGATGCTGACTTAAAATTTGAAATAAATTCCCTTGTTCTCNCTTACTTAAAATTTGGAATAAATTCCCTTGTTCTCTAGGTGGGTGCCTGCAACTTAAACTTGAAATGAATTCCCTTGTTCTCCAGGTGGGAGCCTGCAACTTAAACTTGAAATAAATTCCCTTGTTCTCCGGGTGGGCGCCTGCAACTTAAACTTGAAATGAATTCCCTTGTTTTCCAGGTGGGCGCCTGATGTTTAAAACATTGAAATGAATTCCCTTGTTCTCCAGGTGGGCGCCTGATGCTTAAACTTGAAATGAATTCCCTTGTTTTCCAGGTGGGAGCCTGTAACTGACTTAATATGAATTCTCTTGTTTTCCAGGTGGGAGCCTGTAATAGACTTAAAACTTTGAAATGAATTCCCTTGTTCTCCAGGTGGGCGCCTGATGCTTAAACTTGAAATGAATTCCCTTATTTCCAGGTGGGCGCATGATGTTTAAAC
>NW_017686233.1:0-6401 GCF_001879085.1 Nicotiana attenuata | reverse complement strand
TAATACAATCTAATATGTTCAAACAAGCCCGATTAGGATTTAATTTAAATAATATTGTTTAATACCGACCGCGCATCGCGCGGGTACGAGTACTAGTGCTTTTAGAAAACAAATTGCGTGAGGACTTCAATTAGCAACATTCCTAACCATGCTTTTATTACATCCCTCTTTGGTTACACATTCTTATGATCTCTAGCTAGTAGTTAATACCTCTCGACACGATGTCCATGAATCATGTAGGATTAGGATTACTTCAGCTGGATGAAACTTCCATCATGTTAATTACTAGTTGATGCAACAACATATGCATATGCTATAAAGACGATTAGACATCCAATGAGCTCAATGCTTTCCTAAGTAAACAACTCTTTTCAGCTAGCTTAGTAATGACTATTTGGTTTTTCATGTCTTTCTACATTCTTTATGCATTACTTGCAAGTCCAGTAAACATGCTAGCTTAGTCAACCTATGTTGGTGATTACTAGGCTTTTCCTTTCCAGTTTTAGTCCTGTTTGTTTTCAGATTCTTATGTAGTTGATTCTGTATGTTAATTCAATGAAATATTTGTACTCTCTACAAATTATAAAACACCAGATCCGTTGGTTTCTGGATCAAAAGCAATATCTCGGTGCATATCATGGCTTTATATACACATGCATTTGCTTGTTTATTTGCAGAAAACATCTGAAACCAATATTGAGAATCGGAAAAAGTTGAAGCATCCACACACTGCTGGCAAAACAAGTTTTGCTCGAATCATCGAGGTTTGATTTTTTTCTCTTATTTTCTTTAAACTATGAACTTGCTAACTTTGAATGAAAACATTATTATACCAGTTTTCATGTTACTAGGTAAAAAAAGGAAAATGGCTGATACTTCAGATACTCTTTACAGTAAGACATCTTTGTGGCTACATAAAAAGAAAAACCCTGGTCGAGTATACAAAACGCGCTTATNTTTAGAGATTTTAAAAGGGAGCCTTGTAGCAACAATAAAGTTATCTCTGTGTGACATATAGGTCACGAGTTCGAGCCGTGGGGCAAATGTCTCTTAATTTATCAATTTTTTTTATCTTTTAGAGAAGTTAAAAGGGAGTCTTGTAGCAACATAAAGTTATCTCTGTTTGACATATAGGTCACGAGTTCGAGCCGTGGGGCAAGTGTCTCTTAATTTATCAATTCTTTTTTTTATCTTTTAGATAAGTTAAAAGGGAGCCTTGTAGCAACAATAAAGTTATCTCCGTGTGACATATAGGTCACGAATTCGAGCCGTGGGGCAAATGTCTCTTAATTTATCAATTTTTTTTTATCATTTAGAGAAGTTAAAAGGGATTCTTGTAGCAACATAAAGTTATCTCTGTGTGACATATAGGTCACGAGTTCGAGCCGTGGGCCAAGTGTCTCTTAATTTATCAATTTTTTTTTTTTTATCTTTTAGAGAAGTTAAAAGGGAGCCTTGTACAACAATAAAGTTATCTCTGCGTGACATATAGGTCACGAGTTCGAGCCGTGAAGTGCGGCTCTTATCTGTACCCTTCTTGCGGCCCTTCCCCGACCCTACGTGAATGCGGGATACCTGTGCACCGACTCCGAGCTGCCCTTTTGGTCTTTCAGATAAGTAAAAAGCATGTTCTCTTGATTTGAGGAAGCAAAACAAAGCAATCTTAGCTTTCAATGTAAGAAACAGTTAAAAGGCATTGTCCCATTACTTGTATTAAATGTGATAGGTTACTTATTGTCTTCTTGACAAGATTTTCTCCTCTGGCTACAGCAAGTATATGCTAAATGAAGCTACCATGATTATACAACATGCCATTAAAACATTAAAATAAAAGAAAACAAGAGGGGGAAAAGTAAAGAAATAAAAACTCTGCCAATAAATATGCAAACAGTATTTGAATGTCAAAGTACCATTAATTTCTCAATCAATCTATATGGAGTTCATAAAAGTAGTGTCCACATCTTTAACTCTTCCAATTCTTGCTGTTATCTTCTGTTTCTGTCTTAATAGCAGCCAATGCCATCCTTTAGACCCTCTAAATCCTACTGAGATCAACAAGATTAGAGTCATTATTCAAAAATCTCATCTTAGTTCCCTCTCCAATTTAACATTTCACTTTGTTGATCTTGAAGAGCCTGAAAAACAGGATGTCCTTCATTGGCTGTCCTTACATAAGCGCGAAAGTGTTCCTTTTCCTTATCGTCGAGCCAAGGTAGTGGTTCGTGCAAATGGTGAGACGTTTGAAGTCGTTGTAGACTTGGCTACGCGATCTATCATATCAGAAAATGTATATACTGGTCATGGTTTCCCTCCACTTACTCTCGACGAAATTGTACAATGCAGCAGGCTGACATTGAGGAATCCTAAATTTCAAGATTCAATATTGAAAAGGGGTTTGAATATATCAGAAGTTAGTTGCATACCACAGCCAGTAGGATGGTTCGGGCAGCCAAGGACACGAAGAGTACTTAACGTTCCATGTTTTTATCGCAATGGGACAACTAATTTTTGGGCAAGGCCAATTGAAGGGATCACTACAATATTAGATGTTGAATCCATAAAGATAATCAAATATATGGACAGATTCAGAGTCCCTTTGCCTGAAGCCGAGAGTGCTGATTTTCAATCATCGAGCCAGAGATCAGTCGCTTGCAATGACACAGACACAAGCCGGATTATCATCAAAGGCAATGAAGTTAAATGGGATAATTGGGTTTTTCATGTTGGATTGAACACGAGGGCGGGGACTATCGTGTCTACAGCTTCTATATTCGATGATACAAGAAAAGAATATCGACATGTGCTCTATAGTGGTCATGTATCTGAGACATTTGTGCCTTATATGGATCCTACATTTGAATGGTACTACAGGACTTTTATGGATATAGGTGAATTTGGTTTCGGAAGGTCTGCTAGTAGTCTTGTCCCGTTACTAGATTGTCCGAACAATGCAGTGTATATGGACGGATATATGGCTGATTCAGAAGGACATATAGTGCAAGTTCCCAACGCGATTTGTATATTTGAAAGATATGTTGGCGATGCTGCTTGGAGGCATACAGAAAATGGAGTACCGGGAAATATAGTAAGCGTCTAAATATAAACATTTGCATACTTACTACTATAGTTATCTAGTGACATAATCAACATTCAATTTGTTTTTGCAGAACACTAAGGGACAGCAAGAAGTTAATTTGGTTGTTAGAATGGTAGCAACAGTAGGAAATTATGATTATACACTTGATTGGGAGTTCAAACAAAGTGGAACTCTCAGAGTTGGAGTAAGAAAATTAAGATGTTATGCTTGTTAATATCCTTCTGATTTGCAATGTTTATTCTTTAGACTTCTGGAAGGGGAACCTTAGCGTAACTGGTAAAGTTGCTACCATGTGACCAAGAGGTTACGGGTTCAAGCCGTGGAAATAGCCTCTTGCAGAAATGCAGGATAAGGCTGCATACAATAGACCTTTGTGGTCCGACCCTTCTTCAGACCCCGCGCATAGCGGGAGCTTAGTGCACCAGACTATCCTTTTTTCTTTAGACTTCTGATTTGTCCGTGCAGGTAAGTTTAAACGGAGTTATGGAGACGAAGGCTGTGAAATATACGAACGATAATCAAATAACAGAGGATGTTTACGGGACCCTTGTGGCCAAAAATACAATTGCAGTTAACCATGATCATTTCCTTATTTACTATCTTGATCTTGATATTGATGGTACTGATAATTCATTCCTAAAAGCCAAACTGAAAACTAGAAGAGTGAAGGACTCAAAAATTTCACCTAGGAAAAGTTATTGGAAAGTTGTTAAGGAAACTACGAAAACAGAAAATGAGGCTAAGACACACCTAGGACTAGAACCAGCTGAATTCTTGATTGTAAATCCAAATAAGAAAACAAAGATTGGACATGATGTATCTTATCGACTAATACCTAGTCGACCAGCCATGTCGTTGCTATCATACGACGATTATCCTCAACTTCGAGCAGCCTATACAAAGTATCAATTGTGGGTGACACCATACAACAAATCAGAAAGGTGGGCCGGAGGATTCTACACTGATAGGAGTCGAGGAGATGATGGCCTACCAATCTGGAGTCGCAGGTAACTATAGTATGTAACAGTCAAGCCCACTAGTGATATTGTTTGCATTAGACCTAAGTCCACACAACTTTAAAACGCATCACTAAGGTCTAAGACGTCTTTATATAAGCTGGTTTTCTGTTTTATATATGCAGGAATAGGCCTATTGAAAACAAGGATATTGTGCTTTGGTACACTGTTGGACTCCATCATGTACCATGTCAAGAAGATTTTCCTGTAATGCCTTCATTTTATGATGGTTTCGAGCTCCGGCCAACAAATTTCTTTGAAAGAAATCCATTGCTGAAACAATGATATACCTTGATAAATTGATATATAATTTGAGCAAGTGCAAATTTCAAGTTCTTCTATTAAACAGTAACCTTTTAACTCTACTATATAAAGTGTACTAGTAAATTTTGTTGTAATTTATATGGAGAACAAAAGATGATCTTCTTTAGCCTGTTTATTTTCCTCTCTCATTTCGATATTTGGTTGACATGTAGATCGATATGCACAAGTACGTAGGTGACAACTCGCCTGAAAGACGACCATCCCCTTACATTTTCGATGTGAAACAACATGTACCTCACACGGCTGATAATGAGATACAAGTTGTGTGAGTGTTGCCTATGTTTTGACAATTTGAATTTGTGGGACCCGAAAACTTCTATAACATAGATTTGGGTCCACATATTTCACTCGTCAGACATAGACAATCCCCTCACATAATATGTCAGTTGTATAAGGCACAAAGTAAAGTTTCTCTAGAAATATGTATGTGCGTGTTGGGTAATAAAACAATCAATTTGCACAAAGTATAAAGCAAAAAACAACTTTTATAGATTAAATTTTTCTTTTGCAAACAAAACTGGAGACAAAATTTGATATAAGGATAGGCAGATAGGAAGAAAGAAAAAAAACAACAACTAACAATCTTTTGATAACAAAATAGCCAATCTAGAATAGTTTCTTCCAAACAGGATGCTTCATCCAAACACTTTCCACCATAGAATCAATTGGAATTCCCTTTGTTTCAGGCAAAAGGAAGATAACAAAAAATCCCATAACGACGATCCATCCGGAGAAGAAGAAGAAGATATAGGCTTGCATTGTGCACAGCATTGTCAAGAATGCCTGTGCAATGAGGGAAGTGAAGAGCATGTTAGTACTGACCGCGAACGCAAAACCAGCCGTTCTTGTTTCCAATGGGAATGTCTCACTTGGAATTAGCCACCCGAGCGGTCCCCATGACCACGCGAATGACATTACATACGTGCACACCAGAAGAACCACCACTGCTGCTAGTTTCTTGTCCAATGTTCCTGTCTCCCTCAAATTTGTTACCAATATAGCTCCAATTGCAACCTGAAACATTAAAACCAAACTGCTATCAGAAAAACTGACAAAGGCTTCTCATAGGGGTAAACTGTGCGTACACACTATTCTACTCAGACCCTACAGTATGGGATAATACTGGGTATGTTGTTGTTGTTATTGTTGATGGTAGAATCGTTCTCACTCTGTCCCAATTTTATGTGACAGTGCTCACATTTACGAGAGTCAAACTTTTTTAGTTTACCATGAATCGGACCTATAAAATCTTTAAATTTTTTTAAATATTTGAAAACTACGTAACAAATACTATAACTCACAATAATTAATAATTTACAATATTTATNATGGCATATATACAAATAAAGAGAAAATATTCACTTACCACAAAGGAAAGGAATCCTCTACACAAGTATTCACATGCTGGTACTCAATGAAGAATTTACATATTCAAGAAAGGAAAGTGGAGACAATTAGGATCTGTCCAAGTACATGAAGTCAAATAAGGAAAGGAAATCAATATTACAAAGATACCCATATCCATCTTCAAAGGAGTGCCAAGTCAACATACTATCCATATTCATACAAGTGCTGAAGCTGCAAATTAAGGAAACAAATAAATGAGCAACGGTCAAATCCCCTTGGGTTATGCAATAGCCATAATAAGTTGAGAAGGCTATAAATATACAAGCTTGATGAAGGAAGAAAGTACGCAACCTTCTATACAATTGTCTACCAAAGTACAAGTTCTCTATTCTACTCTTAACAAGCATTGTAATTCACTTTAGTAGATTTACTGTGTACCCAAAAGAGAGAAGAGAGACAAAATATTGGAGAGGCAGTGTGTCCTAGAGGTTGTGTCATTGTTCGTTTCTTTGGTGAGCGAGTGAAAACCAAAGGGTCGTTGTTGGTGAGCGAGTGAAAACCAACCCTGTCAATGCATACAAATTGATATATCAAAAGAATAACCTCAAAATTTTTAT
>NW_017686232.1:5597-6402 GCF_001879085.1 Nicotiana attenuata | reverse complement strand
ATCAAAGTTTCACTATTTCAACATGGTGTGAAATTACTGATCATTGACAGCATGGCTGCTCTTCTTGCAGGGTAATTCCTTTTTCACTTTTCCTGCGTAATTTCTCAACATGTACTTCCTTTGGGGTACAACTTCTACTGGAGTTCTAAACTTTTCACCTAATATCCACTTGAAAAAATTGTGAGTATCTTGGTAGTCCAGATAACATCAGTCTGAGTACTTATAAATTTGTGCTCTTAGGTTGTATACAAGAATAATGTGTAATGCTGTATCAGATTCTATTGCTTTCCTAGGAAAATTTATGCAATCATTCTCAATGTGAAAATTTGGGTCTTAATACATACTGTGTCTGTGGAATTCATGCTAACCTGGTTTTGTGGGAGCATATTCTATAATCTCTTTGATTATGCAAAAACAGAGATTTGACACGTGGTGCTCAGAATCCTCTTCTTGCAGTTGATGTGATTTCACGTTATGCGCCAATGTTGGTTTAAGAATTCTCTGAAAACTCAGTAGCATTATACTGTTTTCCACATTGTCTTTTTAACCATAGTAATAATTATGAACTTTTCACTCTCTCCAGTGAAGGTGTACAAGGACCTCAGAGACAACACTCATTGGGTTGGCATATATCATTTATCAAGTGAGAATTTTGTCTTTCTGAATGAATATCTAATAAGTATCTCTTTCTTCTCTCCACCGATCCAAGCAAGTGATCAATGTTCTTTCTAATCTAGTGCTGCTTCTTTCGCCTATTTTCAGATTCAGTTGCAGTAATTTTCACGTAACTTCCTGTAGTAGTGAC
>NW_017686232.1:0-2569 GCF_001879085.1 Nicotiana attenuata | reverse complement strand
TGGGTTCAAAGCTAAAAACCTTAAAAGTTGAACCAATAGAGTTTAAATCATGTATCCGCCTCTGGGTGTTTGGGTAGTGGCGTTATTCCAATTTGTTGTTTCAAGCATACATCCATGATATAGAAAAGAAGACACAATATCATCGAGAAACAATAGGAAGAAACAAATCGTTGATTAGAGAACAGTTCCAGGCTTTCTGAACTATGTGGATTCATTTTTATGACAAATAATAACAGCCTTATGTTTGGCCTATTGCTTGGAAGTTGGAATCTCTATAGTTTCTGTCTAGTACATTTTGTCCATTTCTCCCTGTAAGAGTTATAGTATCATCCAATAACGTAAATTCGCGTGTTTTAAGTAAGTGCAAAATTCCAAAAATGTCATTTGATCATATGTTGCTTCCAAGTTACTAGTATTGATAACCCTCATCGAATCTCTATACATAATGCAGGTCACAGCAGCATTATTAATGTCGGAAGCGAAATGATGCATTGAGCTTCAGAAGCAATGCTCCCTTGCTCTATGTATAGGTGCGCTGCTAAACTTCTTATTCTTACACTGGCACATTCTTCCTTTTCTCTAAATCCTCGGACTTTCACTTGGTTGAATCTTAAATCCCTTGATCATATCATTTTTAGGTGTAAATTCCATCACTCGACGAACAACAAATGATCAACTTTTACATGAAAATTCTGTTGGTAGTATGTGGGCTTCTTCAAATTAAGGATTCACAACTCCCTCAGATCCATTCTGCTGATAGTACCCCCTCACAGGGGACGTAGTAACATAACTTGATGGCGCTTGCCCCCGTCTCGCCTCCATTACATAGCTCACATTGTGTGGGTTTTCCTCTCAGGCCCCTTGAACAACTTGACCATATTCTTACTCTTAGAGATTCATTCATTAATTTTGTTTATTCGGACACGAATCGTGCTCTCTTTTTGACTGCCATACTGATGTGTATAAACTGTAATTCTTATTTGTGAGTGAAGGGATGTTGAAGTGCTTACCATTAATTATTCTGTATGGCTTTTCTAGTCTCCGAAATTGGTGTATTTTTCAACTTCTGTATGACTGCTCTGGCTTGCTTCTGTGCAACATGTTAGGACAACTAAACATTAGCAAATGTAGATTATATCAACGAAGCTTGTTATGAGTACCCAATCTTGCCGCAAAAAAAGCTTGGTATTTATGTGGAGAAGAATAAGGGGGCGGACGCATCATCCACCGAGTTTAGGACCATGTGCCACCAACTCTTGGGGATTTCTCGGCTATCACGAGTTTAGGACCATGTGCCACCAACTCTTGGGGATTTCTCGGCTATCAAAAGAAGGATTATATCGATGAAACTTTTGCACTTGTTTTACACGTTCAATTGACCTTAGTTCAAATTAATTAAATTTTACATTCATTGTAGTTTAACTAGATATAGCAAGTTATCTGAAGATTTTTCTAAGTAACTCATGTTCAAGATTTACAATTACTTGTAGTTGGCTTTACATAACCTAATGCTCATTCAAAAGTTAAAAGGAATTTTTACCTCCTATAGCAAAGGTTAACACCTTATTTATTTTAAATAAATACCATTTCAAAAAATTATATTCTATAGATACCTTTTAATGTTTATAGCAAAATATCTAACTTTGGTTACCTTCTACCCCTAAGCCACTAAATACGCTATTCAGTTACACTATTTTCTTTCTCTCTCTACTTTGATACATGCCATTCTCTTCCCCCATTCCCTGAAAACACGATGCTCAATCTCAAAATTTCTCTCACCCACATCACCTACCATTAGTCATAAACGGTGATTTTGCCTGGTATACCACGAAGACTTCTCTGAAATTCAAAGGAAAGACTAACTAGGTACTCAACCATGAAACCGACGTTGTAGACCCACGTTCCCCAAATTCTCATAATTAATCCAATCGTAAAAAGCCGTAGCCCCACTATTCTCGCCTCCACGTCTTCACCCACATACAAATTAGGGTTTGTTCTTGAACAAAGACGACAGAGTTTGGGGCTAAGCAACTTGATTTTCTGTTAATATATTTTAATGTATTTTCAACGTATCACACTGTATTTTCATGTATTTCATTGTATTCATTGTCTTTTTTTCCATTGTAATTCAATGTATCTCGCTGTATTCCATGTATTTCATTGTATTCACTGTCTTTTTTTTTACTTTGTATTTTCAATGTATCCCGCTGTATTCTATGTATTTCATTGTATTCATTGTCTTATTTTTCATTATAATTCAATGTATCTCACTGTATTCCATGTATTTCATTGTATTCACTGTCTTTTTTTTCATTGTATTTCCAATGTATCCCGCTGTATTCTATGTATTTCATTGTATTCACTGTCTCGCTATATGCCATGAATGTATTCATTTTTTTTAATAATATAATTTATGTATTCAGTATGTATTATATAATTTCTCTGTAAGATTGCTATGTTTTTTGGGGTATTTTTCGGTTTGAGTAATATTTTTTATAACTTGGAAATTACAAAATTCGTGTAGTTATAATTGAGTTTGTTGAGTTTATATTAGGAGTTCTATTATGTT
>NW_017686231.1:4159-6402 GCF_001879085.1 Nicotiana attenuata | reverse complement strand
TCAAATAAAATGATTTTACATTTTTATGAATTTTGTTGCATTTTTGTGATAATTGGTTGCATAATAATCCATATTAAAAATACAAAAATATGCATTTACATTAGGAATTTAATTTCACATTTTGGTATTAAGTAGGTATTAATTCATTTTAAAACAATTTAAAGAAAATCACAAAAATAGTTCTTAGGCAATTTTAATTGATAACTGTTGCATTCATCTTTAAATATGATTTTTAAATAATTTTAGGAGTTAAATGGTGTAATTAGATTTTTATCTTAATTTTTATTTTTATAAGATTAGAAAAATACAAAATAAAAATACAAAAATACAAAAATGAAAACAAAGCAAAAGAAATAAAATACAAAAGCAAAAGAAATGAAATAAATTGAGTAAAATTGGGCTGTAACGTTTAAAGTTGAGCCCAAAATACACGGACCCCTGAACGACCAACCCAATTCTATCTCCCCTACCCGGTCCAAAATCAGGGGTTTGAGACAATTAAACGACGTAGTATTGAAGCGATGCTACGTCGTTTTGAGTTCAAGATTAAAGAAAAGATCCTGGCCTTCCATCCAATCCAATCCAAGGGCGTAAATTAAACCCTCAATTTTGATAAAATAACCCTCAACCCTAAAAATAAAACATAAGTCATCTTCATCGTATACTCCTCCTCCGTCGCCGACATCGCCGGAGCCCTCACCGGCGGGAAACGTAACCTACGCTGATAACCACCAAATTCACACCATAGATCCACCATGAAGCCCTCTTTCCATCCCTACCATCGGTTTCCCTCGAATCTTGCCGGAGTTCGTCGAATCTCCGGTTGAAATTTTCCGGCCATGATGCGGGTCACTCCTGTTGACCCCAAATTAACACCTTGATACCTCCGCTTCTTCTTTATCCAACCCCCATAGTATTTCCCCTCGAATCTGCCCAAGATACTTCGAATATTAAATCAACTTGGCCGGAAAACCCCAATTTTTCTGAAATTCGGTCAAATGGGTACTGCATAACCCTCTCATTATCCTAGTGAAGATATCGCTTTGGCAAAGGTCAGATGTCCCCAAGAATGTTCACCTTCTGAATTTCTTTGAGCCATTTCAGTGAGTTCCGATATTGTTCCTTTTCTCCTTTGTTTGATTTCTTTTGTTTTTTCTTTTTGTTTCCGTGTTCATGTCTGTTAGTATCTAGTTAAGGTTCATTGTTAGTTTTGATTAAATTTGTTATAATTCTGTGGCATAATCAATTAACGAATTCTTGTTTGTTCCATTTTTGATTTTAGTTTGACTATTAGGTTGAAATTTCTTTCATGATGATTCGATGTTGGTTTTGTTCCTGAACTCATGATAATTCTGTTTTAGACATAGGTTTAGTTCCTGTTTTGTTGAATTTTGAGCAGTTTTGGTTTGAATTGATTTCTGTTAGTATCATTTAATTCAGTTTTAGCTTAATTAGTCAAGTCGTAATTTGTTAGTTTAGTTTGAATTAAGATTAGTCTCCAGTATAGGGATTAGGTATAGAACTGGGGTTAGCTGATGGGGATAGACAAGGGCAGTAATTCTGAGGGGAAGGTGGGGGCATTTTGGGTATATAAAATAGGCTAATAGTAATTACAGCCTAGTTAAAGGGTAGTTTGGGTAATGGAAAAGGGTATTTTAATCTAATTTGGTAATTTTGGAAGTGAGGTAGGGGTAGTATAGGAATTGTAAGGGGTATAGAACCTTCTAGAATAGACTCTAGTGTAGATTTTGGCTAAATAGGTGCACTTATTTGTGAGACAAGTCAGAAATAGGGGGTAAAAATAGAAATAAATAGGGACTAACGTGTAAAAAGTAAAATCTGAAATTCCCTCCAATTATATCTATAAATAGGCAGTCCCTTTACTTGTAAAAGAAGTTTTTAGAGTCCTCAAAATAAAATCTCCCCCCAAAAATAAGGATTCTCCCAGCTCTTCAGATCTGAGACAGAAATTCAAAAATTTAAAAAGCCAAAAACAATAGAAATTACAAAAAAAAAATCCAAAAAAAAACTGTGTTGTTCAAGTTTCTTAGTTCAAATTCAAGTTTAGAGGTCAATTTGCATTTCCTAGTTCAGTTCTAGTAATCGGAAGTTTCAGAGGTGTTTCTGTTTGATTTCGGGTAATTTTTGGAGTTCAATCGAGTCAGTTTGGTAATCATTTGGTTGTTAGGAGGTCTGCGATCGCCAGGCAGCTACCTGCTATCTTCGATGGAAGTCAGCAACTG
>NW_017686231.1:0-4122 GCF_001879085.1 Nicotiana attenuata | reverse complement strand
ATGATTGTCCCTGTTAGCTGTTGAATTGCTGCTGACCCTTCCTTTTCTTCTTATATTTCCAATACCAGGTACAAATTCGAACTATGAATGGCTGTAGCTTTGAGTTGAGAGGCTGAAATAAAAATGCACTTTCCTTTACCCTCTGAAACTGGTGTATTCACACTAGCATAGTAGAAGATATGATATGTGATATGTATTTGTTTAGGTTTACATTTAGTTTGTGTTTATGTTGTATAACTCGGACTGTGAATGGCTTGGATTATTAAACTTTAGATCTAAGTTCAAATCTTCTAAACTAGTAGCCTCAGTGTATGTATTTGGAGTTCTGTGATAGTTTTAGTAATAACATCAATAGTTCATCTCTAGACTCACGGATTATACAGTGATATCTGAAACTAGTTAGCTTGATTTGGTTTAAGTCATTACCTATTAGTATACAATGCTGGAAAAATCACGTAATTGAGCTGTTTAGATCTAATCATTTGAGGTTTGAATCCATGACTACCGCTGTTGAGTACAATCTATGATTTCAATTGGTGTCTCGTTTTAGTGACATTTAGGAACTAACTAGTAGACAAGTAAGTAAAACCATTTGAGTTTGAAACTAAAATTTCACGGAGCAATAGTTCTTCAATCTGAGTAAATGAATATTTCGCCTGGCTACCAGTCACTGAACACGTTTTGATTACTTTGGAACAAGTTCAATGTGCAATTGGCCTTGAGATCTCAGGTCTCCAAACGGGCTTAGGCTACGAACTTTGGCCCAAATCGTGACTGAAATCTGATCGTAGTCTTAGGAGTTCGAAATGAGGACCTCTGTGAAGTTTGGCCCGTGCGTGCCACCTGAATGTTGGGCTTGGGCCACAGTCAGCAAATGGCCAATTTGGTAGTACAGACCTGGGTGTAATTTCCTTTCATTGGGCTTGTCTTGGAGCCCAATGGCTGGACCATGGTGCAGAATTATCATTTGGTCCAGTAGCAAATTAAGTAGGACTTTTCCTTCACTGTTAGAGACCAGTAAAAATAGAGAATCATAGTTGCTTTTAGGTTTGCCTTTTAAAATAATAAACGGGGTGAGCCTCGCCAAACAAAAAAATACATAAATTGCGGGGCCCTCAATAAATGTTTGTGTTAAAATACTTAGATTTTTGGACGGGCCGTTTAGCGAATTTCACGGCTTTCCCCAAAGATAATCACACGTTAGTTGCTCTAGGTCTGTTACTTAAATAATTTTACCTTCCTAAATACGGGTGCACATTTATGTGACCCAAATCCAAATCTTAACGAAGTCGAAATGTGTCAAAAACCGCAGGTGCATTTATGTGACGCGGTTCGAGACACATTTTCACGACGTTGCAATTCTCTTTAAAATAATAAATAAAAGCGGTTCAAAGTTAAAAAGCACATAGGTTAAAACATGTACTAGAATCAAATAAATAAGCCAAATTTGACAGTTGAGCGACCGTGCTAGAACCACGAAACCCGGGAATGCCTAACACCTTCTCCCGGGTTAACAGAATTCCTTATCCGGATTTCTAGATCGCGGACTGTTAACAGAGTCATAATTTTTCGGGATTCAACCGGTGACTTGGGACACCATTAATCTCCCAAGTGGAGACTCTGAAATCTTAATAATAAATCCCGTTCCGATTGTCCTTTAAGTGGAAAAACTCCTTTATTATACCCTCTTCCGGGGTTGTAGTGAAAAAAGGAGTTGTGACATAAACTAAGTTCCATTTTCCAGGAGGGTCCTGAGAACTCCTAATTGGATCCTACTTCAAACATGCGACTTTGAAACCACTTATATTCCCTGAGGTATCTTTATGCTAAATTATGCTACTCATGATTGCTTAAAAAAAACTGGGTCCCATTTTCCAGGAGGGTCCTGAGAACTCCTAATTGGATCCTACTTCAAACATGCGACTTTGAAATCACTTATTTCCCCGAGGTATCTTTATGCTAAATTATGCTACTCATGATTGCTTTGAAATTTAAACTAAGTTCCATTTTCCAGGAGGGTCCTGAAAGTTTCCAGTCATACCTGTTTTGGTGCTTGCTTTTTCCCTAAGGAGGGTTTCTCCGAAACCAACGAAAACATTCTGCCCCTGTTTCAATCAAAGAAAAATCTTGTCAGTTTAAAAATATGGTGGTTGGTTTGTGGCCTTGAACTTTGAGGGTGATTGCTCCTTTTCTTCCCATGATCGCTGATTCCATTTGAAGACCTTGCTTGTTTGGTGACTAACCACTTTCCTCTGTCATCTTTACCATTGAAAATACCTCTTCTCCATTCAGACCCAACACCCTCTATCTGTTACATTGCTCATGAACTGGCATCTACCCAACCTTTGTGTCTCGCATGAATCCCAAAGCACGTCCATTACCCCCACTCTGTGTATACGCTGTTCTTTCTTGACTTAACCACTAGCTTCGGCCTTGAGGTATGTTGCTCCTTCATTTTGATTTCCATTCGACGACCTTGGTCATTCCTTGACTAACCACTTTCTTTGTAAGCCTTGACCCGGAAAACACCTCTTCTCGTTCAGGCCCAATACCCTTTATCTGTTGCACCGCTCGTACCGACATTTACCAAACCTTTGTGTTTCACATGGACTCCCAAGCATATTGATTGTTACCAACTCAGCGCGCATGTTGTTCTTTACTGATTTGAATCAATGGCCTTGGCCTCGAGATCTATTGTTCCTTCATTTGCCATGATAACTGATTCCCACCCGAAGACCTTGCTTGTTTATTGACCTACCACTTTCTTTGTTACCCTTGACATAGAAAATATCCCTGATCCGTTCACCAAACACCCTCCATCTTGTTTCATTGTTCATGAATTGATATGTACCAGACCCTTGTATTTCACACGAATCCCAAAGCACGTCAATTGCCACCCACTCAAGATGTATGTTGTTCTTTCTTGACTTAAACCCCTGGTCCGGTCCTTGAGATCTACAGCTCCCCCATTTGCCATAATAACTTTGACTTCTGCTTGGAAGGTCTTGCTCGCCACTGGTTTAACACCCTTTTATCAAGCTTATCACAGGAAACCTTTGATTTGTTCGCCCTAACCCTTCATTTGTTGCATCGTTCATGAATTGACATATACCAAGCCTTTGCATTTCACAAGAATTCCCAAAGCATGTTGATTGTTGCCAACTCGGTGTGCCTGATTTTCGTTCCTGACTTGACGCTTTGATGTGTTCACCAGATCCCGTTTTGTTCAATTGGAAAGCTTGGTGGCAGATTTTGAAGTCATTTCTCACTTGTTATGACCAAACAGACTCAGGAGGAGGAAGTAAATGAAACAAAAGGAACAGAGTGAAGGACAAAGGAAAGAGATGATTCCTAACAAGAAAACTACGAAGTAGAAACCTATCAGGTGTGGATACCAACTCAAATGACCATGACATGCACCTGTAGATATTTTGTCAAGCAAAATCTGATGTTCAGCTCTTGTTGTACCTTTTCGCCGTGAAACTGGGCTTCAATGCTCCGCTTATCCAATCTGATTCACAATCCTTATTCGACTTGTAGTGCCCGAAGGGTTTTCACCATCAAGCCTCTCTCATTTCGTTCTTTCTCTCAACTTACAGTCGCCTCAAGGTGCCCGTGAAGGTTTTCACCAATAAGACTCTCTATTTTTGATTTCCTCTCAGCTTTCATCGCCTTGTGTACCCGTGAGGGCTCTCATCAACAAAACTCTCTCATTCTTTATTTCCCTCATTTGGACCGGAGTGTTTCCCCTGATATGATTTACCTCTACCTGCTCGCCTTGGCATCTCTCGAAGACTGATCGGAAGGTCTTTCTTTGGACCGTAATGTGGGCTTTTGGATGGGGTTAGAAAGAAGGGGTATCAAAGGCTCAAAACAATTCAACATGGGTTCAAAATTACAACTTTAGGAATCAGATTTCTCACAACAACCACAACTTCTGCCCCAGTTTCTTGCTTGGGGACTTTTGGCTTTTATTTCGGTGTGACTGAACCTCAGAGAGAGGCTGCCTACGTATCCTTTCGGAATCAAGTCAAACGTAGTTCATGACATAGAAATTACTTTGTTGTTGTGATTCTTCTTTTCTTTTCTTTTCTTTCTTCTTTTTCTCTTTTTTGTTGTTTT
>NW_017686230.1:0-6402 GCF_001879085.1 Nicotiana attenuata | reverse complement strand
GTGCGGGGGAGATGAACGAGGGGGTAGGGGGTGTGTTTCGGACATATATATATTAAATGTCGTAGGCTTCAGGACCGTTGGATCAAGTAACCTAGACGGCTAGGATTAACTTGACGTAAAACGACGTCGTTTAGCCATTAGGGGGTCCGGACCGGGTTGGATGACGGGTCTTGGGCTCATTGACCGGGTTATTTCGTTTGGGTTCAACCATTTTGGCCCAAATTCGGGTCTTTTAAGACCAACTTTTCTCCTTTTCTCAAAATTGTTTTCTCTTTTCCCTTTTATTTTCATTTTGTATTTTTACAATTTCTGACTTTATTAAAATGCAAGATTAAAATAAAGACCAAATTTATTTCCAAAATTAAACTAATTAAGTCCTAAAATTGATTAAGTCCTACTTAAAGCAAACCCATGACAAATTCAACAATTAAAAGAAAAAAAATGCAAAAAATGGACTATTTTTGTTATTTTCTTTATATTTTGTTTTTAAAAATAACTTAACCGCTAATTAATCATGAAATTAGATCCTAAACGCAAATGCCAAGTATTTATATGAATTAAAATTCACAAAAATGCAAACAATCAACAGAAACTAACACAAAATTCTCACAATTGTAAAATAATGAAAGAAATCATTTTGTTTGGAATTTTTGGGAATAATTCATATAGGGCAAAAATCACATGCTCACACCCGAGGTTTTGGAATATATCCTCCCAGGATAGAACGATTTAACTCACCAGTGTATCGGTACCTAAAACTCTGGTGATCGGCGAACCACTCGATGGTCGTAAGACACACTGGAATATTTTGTGCAGAAGAAGAAGTTCAGAAAATTTCGTAAGTCAATATTCTGGGATTTGAAGGTCTATTTATAGCCAACTTGGTGATGTTTCTGAAGAGGTTTGCAACCTTTCAGAATAGTCATGACTGTTGGAACAGGTGTGACCCTCTGAAGAGGTTTGCAACCTTTCAGAACAGTCATGGCTGTTGGAACAGGTGTGACCCTCTGAAGGGGTTTGCAACCTTTCAGAACAGTCATGGCTGTTGGAAATTTTTGCGGGAAATTTAAAACGAATTTAAATTAATCCGGGAAAGAAAAACGGGCTAGACCGGACCGGGTCGCGGGTCATCCCTCCATTTTTTTTCCCACCATTTTCCATTCACACCTCTTTTATTATTATTTATTAAATAACAAACCCAACACACATAACTTGTACAAAAGATAGTAGCAACATTTGTTAGACTAATAAAAGTAAAACTCTATAATTATTGTATGTAATAAATAACGTACAATAGTTAGCAAACAAATATTTGAGTTCAAAACATAATCAGTCATTGCTGGTCCTTCCAAAGGATCGCAAATAAAATAATATAAGGTGTAATTGCGTTACTTTTATTTATTAAGGTATAAATTTGTTTTATTTGATCGTCTCTTTCTTAATATTTCGTATTATTTGTTTATATTTGAAGTTGCACTTCAATTGATATCAACAAGGTGCTGTCACTCATAAGTCTTAAGCTATTTGATAATAAATGTTATATTATATTTTGATTACCTTGGCTGATTTACACTATCCTCAATTGCTCTTTCAAATTCTTGAAAGATACTAAATGTTTATTCATTTATAACAAAAATGGTAGTGGAGACAAAACCTTATACCTTGTTCATTATTCCTCATAACTTTAATTTTGCTATACATTTAAGGAATTAAATATATTGTTAATGCAATCTACATTGAGAGTAACTTTTAAGTTCATATATAGCCTGATCAAAACAAGTTGGTCTTCTTAGAAATTATATCTCGTTCGTGCATCACTTGTTAATTGAAGGAAGATAGCATGCAAATCAAAAAAAAGTAAAGTGTAGTATATATTAACTGTACAAAGAACTACACAAACTTCTATTGCTTTATGCTTGACCTCGCCCAAAAGAAATAATGTGACATTAGTTTCTATGTTCTTAGTTTTTCCTGGTACACTAAACCAAATCTGAAAGATAAGAAGAAGTTCGGATTTTCATTGCAATTAAGAAATCGAATATCTAATGGACCATAGTCCATTTTTTTCTCTTCAAACTTAAAACTTATTTCTACAAAAATATCATAAACATAATTACTACTCTTTAGCAACCAAATAAACCATCCACACACACTTGCTGAATCATCAGATTAGTTCATAAAAATTAAAAAGAAAGCATGTCTGGAGTTGATTTAGAGGCAGAATATCAGACATATGCATCTAATTGTAAGGCATAATTAGGAGTAATAACTTACTAATGGCTTCACCGAAGTACCATGTTGAGCATTGGCCGTGAATTTGTGGGTAATAATAGGGACAGCCTAGTCCATTATTGATATATAGTTAATTGTCACGACCCGGATTTTCCATCTTCGGGAGTCGTGATGGAGCCTACTAATAGGAGTTAGGCAAGCCAATTAATTTAATACCTCTCTTGACAACATCAACAATATAAAGAAAGACGAGACAATTAATATAAAAGCGAAAGTCTCAAAACATAAATAACTGAAACCAAGTGCGGAAGCTCAAATACATCTCTACCCAGATCTGGTGTCACTAACTCACGAACTTCTACAGAATGCTAAATACAAAGTCTGAATAAAAACACAGTACTGTCTGATCCGATACAAAGGAAATCAAACGAAAAACAAGGATAAGAGAGACTCCGGGCCATGCGGACATCAGCAAGGCTACCTCGAAAATCTCTGGACTGAAGTCAGCTCCCAATGCTCCTACTGCTGTCCAAAAGCTCCTGCTCCGGTACTGTGATCTGTGCAAAAAGATGCACAGAGTGTAGCATCAGCACAACCGACCCCATGTGCTGGTAAGTGCCTGGCCTAACCCCGGCGAAGTAGTGACGAGGCTAGACAGGACTACCAATCAACCTGTGCAGATATATATATATATATATACAAACACTACAAAACTAACAGCGGAAAGTAATAATTAAGACTGGGAGGGGAACATGCTTTTGGGGATAACAGATAAAATAGAACGGTAGGAATAAATAAGGAAAAACTACAACTAATCTCTCCTAACACAGAATACGTGGTCGGCGTGCCCCACGATCCCATTTCATGATATATAAGTGGTCGGCGTGCCACACGATCCCATTTCTTAGTATATAAGTGGTCGGCGTGCCACACGATCCCATTTCATAATATATAAGTGGTCGGCGTGCCACACGGTCCCTTTTCATAATATATAAGTGGTCGGCGTGCCACACGATCCCATTTCATAATATATATATGGTTTCCCGGCAAGGGGACAAGTATCAATTCAACTATCCCGGCGAGGGAGAATACAAGTAAACAGCTAGTTCCCGGCAAGGGAGCAACGACAATAACTTACACGTCCCGGCAAGGGAATAATTACATCTCTTTCTCTTTCGTTCATTTCTTACTTCATAACCATGTCATAGTTCGAGCCAACGCTCCAAGAAGTTTACAAATCATATTTCCTCTTTATACTATTCGCATTATATAGAAACCATCAATTAAACAAGGAAAGGTCACTACAGAATCCCAAATAAGCACAAATAAGGACTGTTGGTCATGCTAGACACCGGTGTATAGATACTCGACACCATGCCTATACACCGTACTCAACATTTAGCAATTAGCAAATGATACTCTAATCCTATTTCCTCAAGCCAAAGTTAGATCAAACACTTACCTCGAATGCTCCAAACTCAACTCAAGCCTCTAGTATAGCTTTACCCCTCGAATTCGGCTCCAACTCAGGCAAATCTATGAAATAATGACTTTACAATATTAATAATAGCTAAACAAACCAAACCCAATGCCTAAATATGAATTTCTAAACTTTCTTCCCAAAATTCCAAAAATCGATCCCGGGCCCGCTTGGTCAAACACGAGGTTCGAACCAATTCCATGTTACCCATTCCCCCACGAGCCCGGATATACAATTTATTTTCAAATTCGACCCCAAAACGAGGTCTAAATCAAAGAAAATCGAAAAGCCCTAACTCTACCCTTTTCCCCCAATTTCAATCCTAGATTACATGATTTAGGTTTAGAAACTCATTAATTAATGAAGGAAGATGAAGGAAATGAGTGGGAATTTACTTACCCAAGAAGCTTTGGTGAAGAAGTGCTCAAAAATTCGCTCAAGAGCTGTGGAGAAGAAGAACTCGTGTGAAATGTGGACTAAATCCCGTCACTGTTCTGTTTTGGGGTATTTAAAATCATTGGGCAAAAATGCCCTTCGCGTTCGCGGGAAGGGGGCGGCGTTCGCGAGGTAATAGGTCAAGGCATCGCGAACGCGAGATGTTAGTCGCGACGCGAAGAAGAATGGGCTGGGTCCGGGAGTTGGTATACGCGAACGCGATAGGGTACTCGCGAACGCGAAGAAGGGGGAACCCACAGGTACGCGAACGCGAGCTGAAGGCCGCGAACGCGAAGAAGCAAAATACTGTGCAGAAATTACAGAAAATCTGCTATCATCCTAAGTCCAAAACCACCCCGAACACCTCCGAAAACACTCCCGAGCCCTCGGGGCTCCTAACCAAACACACACACTAACTCAACAACACCCTACGAACTTAACCGCGCGATTAAATCGCCACAATAACATCATAAACGAGGAATCAAACCTTAAAATCATCACTTTTTCATCAAACTTCTTAAACTTTTATTTTTAGATATTTAGGTCCGAAACACGTCAAACGACGTCCGATTTCGACCAAATTTCACAAGAAGCGCTTAAACCACATATAAGACCAGTATCGGGCGCCGGAACCAAAATACGGGCCCGATACCGACGCTTTCTAATCCATTTTCATTTCAAATTTCCATATAAATTTCAGAAAAACAATTTCTTTTAAAAATTCATTTCTCGGGCTCGGGACCTCGGATTTTGATTCCGGGCATACGCCCGAGTCTCATATTTTTCTATGGACCCTCCGGGACCGTCAAATCACGGGTCCGGGTCCGTTTACCCAAAATGTTGACCAAAGTCATCTTTAATCATATTAATATCAAAATTCATCAATTTTTACACAGAATTCATATTTAAGCTTTCCGGCTACGCGCCCGGACTGCGCACGCAAATCGAGGCAAGTAAAAAAATGAGGTTTTCAAGGCCTCGGCAGCACAGAATGAGAGAGAAAACAGGTGATGACCCTTTGGGTTGTCACATTCTCCACCTCTAAAACAACCGTTCGTCCTCGAACGGACAAAAGAAAGAAGTACCTGAGTCGGGAAATAGATGGGGATAACGGCTCCGCATATCAGACTCGGACTCCCAGGTCGATGCCTCAGGAGGCTGACATCTCCACTGGACACGCACTGAAGGAAATCTCTTTGACCTCAACTATCGAACCTGCCGGTCTAGAATAGCTACCGGCTCCTCCTCATAAGACAGATCCTTGTCCAACTGGACAGTGCTGAAATCTAATACGTGAGCTGGATCGCCGTGATACCTCCGAAGCATGGACACATGAAACACTGGATGCACGGCTAACAAGCTGGGCGGCAAGGCAAGCCTATAAGCCACCTCTCCCACACGATCGAGAATCTCAAATGGACCAATGAACCTGGCGCTAAGATTGCCTTTCTTCCCAAATCTCATCACGCTCTTCATAGGCGACACTCGGAGCAAGACCCGCTCACCAACCATGAAAGCTACATCCCGAACCTTACGATCCGCATAACTCTTTTGCCGCGACTGGGCCGAACGAAGCCTGTCCTGAATGATCTTGACCTTATCCAAGGCCTCCTGAACTAAGTCTGTACCCAATAACCGAGCCTCTCCCGGCTCAAACCATCCCACTGGAGACCGACATCGCCTACCATACAACGCCTCATATGGAGCCATCTGAATGCTGGACTGGTAGTTGTGGTTGTAGGCGAACTCTGCTAAGGGCAAAAACTGGTCCCACGAGCCTCCAAAATCAATGACACAGGCTCGGAGCATATCCTCCAAAATCTGAATAGTCCGCTCGGACTGACCGTCCGTCTGAGGATGAAACGCTGTGCTCAACTCAACCCGTGTGCCCAACTCTCGCTGAACTGCACCCCAGAAACGCGAGGTAAACTGCGTACCCCGGTCCGAAATGATAGATACCGGCACACCATGAAGGCGAACAATCTCCCGGATATAGATCTCAGCTAACCTCTCGGATGAATAGGAGACTGCCACAGGAATGAAATGTGCTGACTTGGTCAGCCTATCAACAATAACCCATATCGAGTCGAACTTCTTCCGAGTCAACAGAAGTCCAGTAACGAAATCCATGGTAATCCTCTCCCACTTCCACTCGGGAAGCTCAATCCTCTGAAACAAACCACCAGGCCTCTGATGCTCATACTTAACCTGCTGACAGTTCAAACATCGAGCCACATATGCAACAACTATCTTTC
>NW_017686229.1:3312-6402 GCF_001879085.1 Nicotiana attenuata | reverse complement strand
GGTACCCGCACGAAGGACCAAGCTGGGAGAAGTCTGAGTACCCCATGAGCTGCTAGTGCTTCGGCCTTTGGCCTACCAGGGAGTTTCTTTTACCTTCTTGTATGTATGGATGCGCATTGGGGACAATGCACAATTTTAAGTGTGGGGTGAGGAGATTGTCTGGGTGGTTTTTCATGCTACTTTAGCTGTGTTTATTTTTTTTTTTAAAAGATTGGACTTTTCCTGATGACGGATCTTCTAGACAGTTTTCTTGAGGGAAGTAAGTCTAAAGAAAATACCAAAAAGATTTTTTATTTTGTTAGGTAGTGTAATAATTACCCCTTGGTTTTTTCTTTAAACCACGGTTCTTTTCCAAGGGTTTTATTTGAACCGGGTGTAGTTAGTTTTTTTTTTTGGGAATAGGAGCCATTGTGTTTTGTTTTGAAATGAAGCAATATCTCTTGACTTTGTTATGCCTTGAGAATAGTGAGTACTTTGGCTGTGACGCTTAGGCTCAGTTTTTGACTCTTGTATAAGTACCTTAAATTGTATGATTTTAAATTTGCTTAACTGCTCTGACTAGGGTGTCTTGATGAATCCAATCCTGAGTGAGTTATGTGCCATGTGTGTGTAAGGTTTTGTGATATTCTGTGCATTGCATTTGATGCCTAGAACTTGCCCCGTGTGTTTGCAAAGCGAAATAGTAGTTTTATTCAGTCTAGGAAGTGATATAGGCATTTCTTTGTTGAGCCAGATATGTATATTTTACCCGCCTAATTATTATGTATCGTAGTTAACCCCTTCGAGCCTGTAATCCTGTTTCTTTGGCAACCACATTACAAGCCTTATCCATTTGTTCGAATTAACCATCTATTTGAACCATTGAAACCTCTCATGAGCACTTGAATTGTTTATGAACTTTATAAAAGTTAAAGTGTGGGGTGGTTGGTTTGGCTTTTGAGTGGAACTAATGAAATAAGGAGAAAGGTGCACTGTTTTGAAAAAGGAAGAGCCACTTGAATTGAAAAAAAAAATATAGTTGGATTGTTGAAAAAAAAAATCTTGATAATTGGTGGCTCTTGACGTAAGTGTGCTTAAAGAAGTATGGGGTAATATAAATTGATGTGAAGGTGGAGTTTTGGTTTGACATAAGTATGGGTTTAAATATTAAAATGTATGTATTAAAGTGCTTAGGGAGGTGTAGTCAACTCTTATATCTAAATGTATCCTACCCGTCCCGTAGCCTACATTACAACCAAATAAAGTCCTAATTGATCCAAGATTGAATGAGCTCGATTAGTGGAGTAGTACACTACGGGCAAGCTTATGGTGCATCTTTTGTGGCATATGAATGTTATTTCTGAGAGTGAGTGAATTCTTTCTATCTTGAGTTCCTAAGTGTTCTTAAATTTTATTGTGTGGAACTACTCTCTTTTGTTGTGTGAGGGCACTTGATTCATGAAGGAAAGGTAATGTCAGCGACCTATATATTAGAGTAAGTAAGTGAGTTGTGAATAACGTGTGGTACTTTTGAGTCAAATCTTGAGGTGAAGATGTTACGCTTTTGTGCTTAGTCTATTTTAAATACTCTTGATGTTATGAGTTAGGAGAATTGTTTAAAAAGGTCGTGTCTATAAAAAAAAGTGTAGTTTGATTGCTCGAGGACGAGCAATGGTTTAAGTGTGGGGTGTTGATGATAGGCTATAATTGCATATTTTAGTCGCTTATTACACTCGAATTTACTGCACTTTAATTGAGTTTGCGCTTTAATCGCTAGTGTTTTGCACTAATTGTGTGTTTTATGCCTTGTAGGTGTGATTCCGAGCTATATAGATGTTATGGAATGAATTTAAGTGATTTGAAGCTTTGAAGTCTGAGTAAAAGCTCAAGGAATTAAGCCGGGATCGTGTTCGGGGGTCAAATTTGATAATTAAGTACGAACGAAGACTTGAGGAGGCATATTGCACACTGTCTAGTAAAATAGACATAACTTTTTGCTCAAAAATCCATTTGGGCTCCAGAATATATGGTTGGAAAGCTAACTCAAAGAGCTACAACTTTCATGTTTTACGTTTTTCCAAATTCCAAATGGAACAGGGTGAAAAACCGCGGTTGCACCGCGATCGCGGCAGAACCGCGGCAGAATGTACTTGCGGACAACTGAAGAATCAGAGAGTATGTTTGGCCGCGGTTTGACCGCGACCGCGGTGGGACCGCGGCAGGAAGCGAAAATTTCAGGGACTAAAGTGCAAAACATGGGATTTTAAGTCCTAAACCCTATATTAAACAAAGGAGGCCGGCCAAGAACAAGAGAGGACATATTTTGGACACAAATTAGACCTAAGGAGGCGGAGAGACACTACTTTAGGGTTAGACAACACCCTTAGAGGCAAGAACACATTGGGAGCAAGGCGGAGAATTCTTCTACGGGTTTTTCCTTCCTCTTCCTATTTTTCATTGTTGGTTATGACTTTTAGTATTGTAGTTTTACATACTATTATGAATAGCTAATTTGTTATCTAGAGTTTTGATAGAACCTTTTGTAGGATAAATTCTTGTTATGTTTTTATATAATTGAGCCATAGCTTTTCTCTATTTGTTCAGCTACATTTTATATTGTGGTTGGTTTGAAGTAGCTCTCAATTAGCTGTGCCTATTTAGTATGCATAACTCGGGAGAGAGTGCATGTTTAGGTAATTGTTGAACAACACCACTCCCAAAGTATATGAGGGATCAATAACCGAGGGTTTAAAGGCGGGATTAAGGATAACGAAGCCTTGGGTGCGATCTGAAGTGAGCTGTATTAAAAGCCAGCTAGCGTAGCTCGGGAGAGTGCGTCTAGTAAATTGTCGTAATTACTCGGGAGAGATTTACGGTAATAAGAGTGCCCATGATCGATAGAGAATACTTAGGCGAAGTTATAGAAAACATAGCGGGAAGGATTCCGACAATAGGGGAAATCATAACTCTACACCTCCTTAATCTTTTCTCTAACCCTCAGTATCGTTAGTTGTTAATTTACTATTTTAATTTATTAGTTAATTAGTTAAACACAAGAATCTTAATATCTATAAGTTAGGAATTGTTCAAGTTTGTCTTCTTGGTGATAGT
>NW_017686229.1:0-2757 GCF_001879085.1 Nicotiana attenuata | reverse complement strand
GAGGATATGCTAAAAGTGCCTTTACGAAACAATATGATGAGATACAACTGCGGGTACCAAGGCAAGGGGCAACTATTCATAATTGGAGGCTCAAGCGAATAATAATTGAACCTGGTAAAGCGCAACAAATTGACATTGTGGATAGTAGCCAATATGAGCAAGAAAGGGCTGTAGAAATTGCCATATTACTGGAGGATTTAAAAAAATACGAGGATGAGCTAGAGGAGGAGGCTAGAGTAGAACACCAACAATCAATCGCACTAGATTTTGAGGATGTCGATGTTGTAGAAGAGATACTAGAGTCAACCAAGGATATTGAGGATACATATTTTGTTGACTCTATTGTCATTAGTGTGGAGAATGTAGATAGTCCCAATGTTCATGTAGTTGAGCGCATTGGTCCTCACTCCAAGCATTTTTCCACATTGTGTTTAGATGATGATATGGAAATAGAGTCGTCCGAGCCATTTGAGGAGTCAAGGAATGAGGAACAAAGTGCTTACATTCTGGAATTCTTCTTGCCAGAAAATCGGGATTACACACCTCATATAAAGGCCAAGAAATGCAGAATTACAACATTATTTATTGGGCCAGTCAGATTCGTTCCACACCCCAGGAGCATGATCATAGAGCAGAATCAAAACTTGGGGTCCGATTTATAAGTTCAAAGTGGAGGCAGAAAGTGATTCACGTCGTGCCGCGACGTTAAATCAAGCGCTTGTTGGGAGGCAACCCAGCTTTATTGCTTTTCTTTTATTTAGTTTTTTTTTATTTTTATTTTTTTTAATTGTATTATTTTTGTAGTGTCAATTTTTTTTTATTTTCTAGGAGCACGGAAAGCAAAGGTATTGGAAGGATGCACCAACAAATGAAATGGTTGGAACTAAGTGTGAGGTACCCGCACGAAGGACCAAGCTGGGAGAAGTCTGAGTACCCCATGAGCTGCTAGTGCTTCAGCCTTTGGCCTACCAGGGAGTTTCTTTTACCTTCTTGTATGTATGGATGTGCATTGGGGACAATGCACAATTTTAAGTGTGGGGTGAGGAGATTGTCTGGGTTGTTTTTCATGCTACATTAGCTGTGTTTGTTTTTTTTAAAAGATTGGACTTTTCCTAATGACGGATCTTCTAGACAGTTTTCTTGAGGGAAGTAAGTCTAAAGAAAATACCAAAAAGATTTTTTATTTTGTTAGGTAGTGTAGCAATTACCCCTTGGTTTTTTCTTTAAACCACGGTTCTTTTCCAAGGGTTTTATTTGAACCGGGTGTAGTTAGTTTTTTTTTTTGGGAATAGGAGCCATTGTGTTTTGTTTTGGAATGAAGCAATATCTCTTGACTTTGTTATGCCTTGAGAACAGTGAGTACATTGGCTGTGACGCTTAGGCTCAGTTTTTGACTCTTGTATAAGTACCTTAAATTGTATGATCTTAAATTTGCTTAACTGCTCTGACTAGGGTGTCTTGATGAATCCAATCCTGAGTGAGTTATGTGCCATGTGTGTGTAAGGTTTTGTGTTATTCTGTGCATTGCATTTGATGCCTAGAACTTGCCCCGTGTGTTTGCAAAGCGAAATAGTAGTTTTATTCAGTCTAGGAAGTGATATAGGCATTTCTTTGTTGAGCCAGATATGTATATTTTACCCGCCTAATTATTATGTATCGTAGTTAACCCCTTTGAGCCTGTAATCCTATTTCTTTGGCAACCACATTACAAGCCTTACCCATTTGTTCGAATTAACCATCTATTTGAACCATTGTAACCTCTCATGAGCACTTGAATTATTTATGAACTTTGTAAAAGTTAAAGTGTGGGGTGCTTGGTTTGGCTTTTGAGTGGAACTAATGAAATAAGGAGAAAGGTGCACTGTTTTGGAAAAGGAAGAGCCACTTGAATTGAAAACAAAATAGTTGGATTGTTGTGAAAAAAAAAATTCTTGATAAGTGGTGGCTCTTGACGTAAGTGTGCTTAAAGAAGTATGGGGTAATATAAATTGATGTGAAGGTAGAGTTTTGGTTTGACATAAGTATGGGGTTTAAATGTCAAAATGTATGTATTAAAGTGCTTAGGGAGGTGTAGTCACTCTTATATCTAAATGTATCCTACCTGTCCCGTAGCCTACATTACAACCAAATAAAGTCCTAATTGATCCAAGATTGAATGAGCTCGATTAGTGGAGTAGTACACTACGGGCAAGCTTATGGTGCATCTTTTGTGGCATATGAATGTTATTTCTGAGAGTGAGTGAATTCTTTCTATCTTGAGTTCCTAAGTGTTCTTAAATTTTATTGTGTGGAACTACTCTCTTTTGTTGTGTAAGGGCACTTGATTCATGAAGGAAAGGTAATGTCAGTGACCTCTATATTAGAGTAAGTGGGTGAGTTGTGAATAACGTGTGGTACTTTTGAGTCAAATTTTGAGGTGAAGATGTTACGCTTTTGTGCTTAGTGTATTTTAAATACTCTTGGTGTGATGAGTTAGGAGAATTGTTTAAAAAGGTTGTGTCTATAAAAAAAGTGTAGTTTCATTGCTCGAGGACGAGCAATGGGGTAAGTGTGGGGTGTTGATGATAGGCTATAATTGCATATTTTAGTCGCTTATTACACTCGAATTTACTGCACTTTAATTGAGTTTGCGCTTTAATCGCTAGTGTTTTGCACTAATTGTGTGTTTTATGCCTTGTAGGTGTGATTCCGAGCTATATAGATGTTATGGAATGAATTTAAGTGATTTGAAGCTTTGAAGTCTGAGTAAAAGCTCAA
>NW_017686228.1:4479-6403 GCF_001879085.1 Nicotiana attenuata | reverse complement strand
AAAGCAAATGTTCTACCGCATGAGTGCATAAGTTTAGTACCTTTCAAGATAGTAAATAAGTTTAAAAAATGTTGGTAACAAAAGATTCCTAGAACATCCATCTATAACAATACAAAATTCATTTCAAGTAAGGTCTAGTTCTTCATCGTCTTCATCATCCATTTCTTGATCTACTCCACCTACAAAAGAGGATAAGTAAAATTATTACCAAAATGAACCTTACGCGGAGAAGTAAATAACTAATTAAATACAAAAGAAGTGAACCAAGTAGAGTCTCAAAATCTATGTTCATATAAACTGTGAGGGGAAACATGCATCATCAACCACAACCCATAAAAGAAATGCAGTCAGATGTAAATTCTTCAACTCATTCCCTTACTACCATAGACATCAATGCATATATTCTAAGAAATTTATGATAGATGTAACACCTGAAACAACCAAGAATGACGATCACCAATTACCAGTTAAACGGATAACATAATAATATATGCAGGAGATACATTATTAGACCTTTTGAATAACAGCCAAGAAGATATGAAAATTGAACATTTTCACAGCGAAGATGTAAAACAGATCTTGGCATTATAAAAAAAGAGCAGCCCAGTGCACTCAGCTCCCGCTATGCGCAGGGTCCGGGAAGGGCCGGACCACTGTGCACTGTGCACGAGGGTTGTATTGTCCCAAGCAGCAAGCAACTACTGTACATCAATTTTTAACCCCTTTGCACCTGTGTTTTACTTCCTTATAAGTTGTACCCAATAAGAAGAAGCCAAGGATCTTTACAGGCAAAAACCGTGAACTTTTGCTCCTCTTTGTACTTGATACACTGTTGAACCATCTATTTACAACTGGAAGATTTCAGGATCCAACATTGCAGTGAATTTTTCCTTTTAGATTAAATATGTTATAGTTGTCATAGAAGTATAATATCTATTAGGCTAGCAAATTATAGAAAGCCTCATATGTGCATGATTGGATTATGATGCATAGACAAAAATTTGGTCAAATCATATACTTTGAGAGATGAAAACCAGAAGACAAGTCGAAGAAACACAATAATTACCTAAAGACAAATCAAAGATACACAAGAATTACCTACTCTCAGTTGATCTAACCATGACTTACTAGTCTTAGAAGTGACAAGGAATGATAGCAACACAAACAGGTCAGTCAGATGTTGTCCAAGTTAAATTGCAGTGTGAAACTGTTGGAGTTAATTAAAATATATGCATTGATGTCTATGATAGTAAGGGAAGCAGCACGCAGACAAAGATTTTAAAGAGTTGCTTATATCAACTCAACAGTGATTGATTTTATATGCAAAATCCCAAGCAAGGAAGGAAGAGAAAAAGAAATAGAAGAAGATGTATAACATTTGGTACGTACTGAACTTGAGTGTTACTACCAGCAGATGGTCGATTTTTTAGTTGAACAACAGCTTGTTGTGCAGAGGAAGCATCTACAGGTGAACGTGCACTGAACCTTAACATGTCAGGATCAAGTCGCAAATCTGGGTTCAGACGCTAAAGTCGTGCGATAACGTTCATTGTAATATTTTGTTCCATAGCATCCTTTTGTTCGTTCAACTTTTCATGCATTCTTTGTTGCATCCTCTCTTTCATTTCCTCTATTTTCTGCTCCATCCTCTCATCAGCATCTAAAGAAGATCCAAGATTCCCTTTTTGCCCTTTTAACACAGTCTTGGTAACCCCTCGTCCGTACAATCTCACGTGACCTGGATGTTCAGGTCTCATGACTGATACGAAAGCGTCAATTGAAGGACTGCCATCTTCACTTTCCTGAGTGGATTATATTCTCTCCATTTCAGCCTACAAACAAAAAATGCGAGAAAAAAGAGTTTTAAGTAACTAAAGTTGAATCAATAATTAAGAACAAATAAATAAGCACGACAAACTTTAAA
>NW_017686228.1:0-719 GCF_001879085.1 Nicotiana attenuata | reverse complement strand
GAAACCATACAAGGCCTATACCACACAAAAGATGACAGCAAGTTGAAACACCAAACAATCACGAATATTTGCTCCAAAAGTTCAGGAGACAATGTGCTCATATAAGAAGTGAACCTAGCAGTTGTTGCAGCAAAAGGTAACCTCCAAACAATAACTAATAGCAGCAGTTCATATACTTAAAACACTTGAATTATAGTGCTTAAAAATCTAAGGTTTTCACCCATTATACAGTACGAGGAGATGTAACCACAAGAGGAGCCCAACTAAACAAGATCACAAACAATTACCATTATATAGATAAAGCTAATTCAGTAGCATAAAAAGCAGAAACTTTAGATGGGTTAAGGGTGGAGGGGACGACCATTATCAGCACAATATTCCCCCAGAAAAAAGATCACAGAACAACAAAGATTGTGTATTTCCAATCAATAACAGTACATCGCTCAAATACCCCAAAAATAAAATTAAAATCAATTAATCCACCAGTAAGGAACTTACGATGATATCTATTCCACAGCTACCCAGCGGCAAATTCTTCTTCAGTGAGGAATGAAATAGGCGAATTAGGGCTCAACTGTTGAGAAATCGCAACATCAGTAAAAGAAAAGCATGCGAAATAAATCAGAAATTTATGAGAATCGAGCAAAAACCTTGAATTAGGATCTGTGGAACTTGTTAGCCGAGCTTAATCGAGAAAAAAACCTAAACTGTTGGAAATT
>NW_017686227.1:5798-6403 GCF_001879085.1 Nicotiana attenuata | reverse complement strand
AGAATAAAAACTCCCAAAAACGAAAATTTGGTATGAGATGTATTATTTTAATATACAGCAGCACTTGTACGCATCTAGCCAAGTTATGAAAATTTCTCCCTATCACAATCGGTTCAGGGTCAGGAACCAAATAAATTCTATATAGAAATATGGATGTGCTATATGATTTAATTATGCCACCACAATACACAATGATGGGTTCCCAAAGAAGGTTGGGAAATGTGTTGGTGATCCCAACATTAGGGGGAGAAAATGGGCAGTTGAGAAAGTGATACGTGAAATGAACTATTATGAATACATATAGATACTCGTACAAGAAAATATGAACTTGAAGTTCATGTGATAATTTATTTAAAAATTATTTCCAGACGGACGAAGTTTAACGTAGGAACCCGAAAAGGACTTTAAAGTAATTCGGAAAGTAAATTTTCGGTAGGGTCGGTTTGGTTCGGGGGTAAAGTAGGACGGTTCCGGAAAAAGTACGGAAACGTAAAAGGGTAACCGAAGTAGGAAAAACGGGTAACTAGGTAGGTACTTAAAAATTCGGTTTCGTTTTTAACGTACTATGAAGACGGTAACTTTAGGGAACGAAAGTAACGGTACTA
>NW_017686227.1:0-2613 GCF_001879085.1 Nicotiana attenuata | reverse complement strand
CTGCTAGTGCTTCGGCCTTTGGCCTACCAGGGAGTTTCTTTTACCCTCTTGTATGTATGGGTGTGCATTGGGGACAATGCACAATTTTAAGTGTGGGGTGAGGAGATTATCTGGGTGGTTTTTCATGCTACTTTAGCTGTGTTTGTTTTTTTTTAAAAAGATTGGACTTTTCCTGATGACGGATCTTCTAGACAACTTTCTTGAGGGAAGTAAGTCTAAAGAAAATACCAAAAAGATTTTTTGTTTAGTTAGGTAGTGTAGCAATTACCCTTTGGTTTTTCTTTAAACCACGGTTCTTTTCCAAGGGTTTTATTTGAACCGGGTGTAGTTAGTTTTTTTTTTGGGAATAGGAGCCATTGTGTTTTGTTTTGAAATGAAGCAATATCTCTTGACTTTGTTATGCCTTGAGAATAGTGAGTACTTTGGCTGTGACGCTTAGGCTCAGTTTTTGACTCTTGTATAAGTACCTTAAATTGTATGATCTTAAATTTGCTTAACTGCTCTGACTAGGGTGTCTTGATGAATCCAATACTGAGTGAGTTATGTGCCATGTGTGTGTAAGGTTTTGTGATTTTCTGTGCATTGCATTTGATGCCTAGAACTTGCCCCATGTGTTTGCAAAGCGAAATAGTAGTTTTATTCAGTCTAGGAAGTGATATAGGCATTTCTTGTTGAGCCAGATATGTATATTTTACCTGCCTAATTATTATGTATCGTAGTTAACCCCTTTGAGCCTGTAATCCTGTTTCTTTGGCAACCACATTACAAGCCTTACCCATTTGTTTGAATTAACCATCTATTTGAACCATTGTAACCTCTCATGAGCACTTGAATTATTATGAACTATGTAAAAGTTAAAGTGTGGGGTGGTTGGTTTGGCTTTTGAGTGGAACTAATGAAATAAGGAGAAAGGTGCACTGTTTTGAAAAAGTAAGAGCTACTTGAATTGGAAAAAAAAATGGTTGGATTCTTGTGAAAAAAAATTCCTTGATAAGTGGTGGCTCTTGACGTAAGTGTGCTTAAAGAAGAATGGGGTAATTTACATTGATGTGAAGGTGGAGTTTTGGTTTGACATAAGTATGGGGTTTAAATGTTAAAATGTATGTATTAAAGTGCTTAGGGAGGTGTAGTCACTCTTATATCTAAATGTATCATACCCGTCCCGTAGCCTACATTACAACCAAATAAAGTCCTAATTGATCCAAGATTGAATGAGCTCGATTAGTGGAGTAGTACACTACGGGCAAGCTTATGGTGCATCTTTTGTGGCATATGAATGTTATTTCTGAGAGTGAGTGAATTCTTTCTATCTTGAGTTCCTAAGTGTTCTTAAATTTTATTGTGTGGAACTACTCTCTTTTGATGTGTGAGGGCACTTGATTCATGAAGGAAAGGTAATGTCAGTGACCTCTATATTAGAGTAAGTGGGTGAGTTGTGAATAACGTGTGGTACTTGTGAGTCAAATCTTGAGGTGAAGATGTTACGCTTTTGTGCTTAGTCTATTTTAAATACTCTTGGTGTGATGAGTTAGGAGAATTGTTTAAAAAGGTCGTGTCTATAAAAAAGTGTAGTTTGATTGCTCGAGGACGAGCAATGATTTAAGTGTGGGGTGTTGATGATAGGCTATAATTGCATATTTTAGTCGCTTATTACACTCGAATTTACTGCACTTTAATTGAGTTTGCGCTTTAATCGCTAGTGTTTTGCACTAATTTTGTGTTTTATGCCTTGTAGGTGTGATTCCAAGCTATATAGATGTTATGGAATGAATTTAAGTGATTTGAAGCTTTGAAGTCTGAGTAAAAGCTCAAGGAATTAAGCCGGGATCGTGTTCGAGGGTCAAATTTGATAATTAAGTACGAACGAAGACTTGAGGAGGCATATTGCGCACTATCTAGTAAAATAGACATAACTTTTTGCTCAGAACTCTATTTGGGCTCCACAATATATGGTTGGAAAGCTAACTCAAAGGGCTTCAACTTTCATGTTTTACGTTTTTCCGAATTCCAAATGGAACAGGGTGACAAACCGCGGTTCCACCGCGACCGCGGCAGAACCGCGGCAGAGTGTACTCGCGGACAACTGAAGAATCAGAGAGTATGTTTGGCCGCGGTTTGACCGCGACCGCGGCAGGAAGCAAAAATTTCAGGGACTAAAGTGCAAAACATGGGATTTTAAGTCCTAAACCCTATATTAAACAAAGGAGGCCGGCCAAGAACAAGAAGGGGACATATTTTGGACACAAATTAGACCTAAGGAGGCAGGAGACACTACTTTAGGGTTAGACAACACCCTGAGAATAATTCTACGAGTTTTTCCTTCCTCTTCGTATTTTTCATTGTTGGTTATGACTTTTAGTATTGTAGTTTTACATACTATTATGAATAGCTAATTTGTTATCTAGAGTTTTGATAGAACCTTTTGTAGGATAAATTCTTGTTATGTTTTTATATAATTGAGCCATAGCTTTTCTCTATTTGTTCAACTACATTTACATTGTGGTTGATTGAAGAGCTCTCAATTAGCTGTGCCTATTTAGTATGCATAACTCGGGAGAGAGTGCATATTTAGGTAATTGTTGAACAACACCACTCCCAAAGTATATGAGGGAT
>NW_017686226.1:4692-6404 GCF_001879085.1 Nicotiana attenuata | reverse complement strand
ATTTCAAATTTTTTTAAAAGGATCTAATTGTAAGAGTATACCGTTAAATTATATAGCATACTATAATATTTTATTTTATTTTTGCATTTTCAATTTTCTCCTCACGCTTGGTAAAATCTTAAAGCAAACTAAAAGGGAAAAGGCAAGTGAATTTACGGGTAATAAGTATACTATTATAGTATATCATATACTATTACAGCATATTGTTACAGTATATTGCATATTATTACAGTATACTATAACAATGTATTGTATATTGTTGCAGTATAACTATATACTCCTATAGTATATTGTATACTGTAGCAGTATACTGTTAGGTAACTTTGTTCTTCTTCGATTATTAAAATATACCGTTACAGTATATTGTAAACTATACTATAATAGTATACTGTTGTAGTATAGCTATATACTCCTACAACATATTGTATACCGTAGCAGTATACTATTGGGTAACTGTGTTCTTCTTCGATTTTCAGCTGAAAATTTCGATCTCAATCACCTCAAATCAGCTCCAAATGCTATCAAATTTCAGTATAAACTTCTAGAAGGTATTATAAGCAATATTTAACAGCACCCACTTTAAATCAAACAAGAAATCTTCAAAAGTAAAAATTTTAAATTCAAAAGCTTCAAAACAACTAAGTCCCTGAAACCACCTCTATTATATTCTTCCCCCTCTTGCTCTTTATAGAGCGCATCTCATTTCCAAGCTTTTAACTCCACAACTCAATTGGTCTATATATTTAACACTTGTTGTTTTTTAAGCATTAATACCTCTTTTCAAGTTCTTGCATATATATATATAATTTGAAGCAAACAATCAACGAAAACGGGAAAGGAAAGGAAAGAGATGGCGGAGAATGAATGGTTAAATGGGTATTTGGAGGCAATATTGGACGCGATGACTGATAGAAATGGGTCGACAAAGAAAGAACGTAGAGCTGCAAGTATTGAAGACAAAAACAACTTGAAGAATACTAGTGTGAGGAATAATAATAATAATAAAATTGATGAACGTTGGTGTGAGGAATAAAATAACCGGGTAAATAGTTTGGACCCCATAGGTAGGAGTAATAAATAGTTTGGGCCTGGGCATTAAAGAATAAATAATTTAGAATTAATGGGTATAAAGTGAGATTTTCTCTTTAATTTATGGCAATGAAGTGGGTTGCCCAAGACCGATTTTGTCAGGCCCACGCTTTTTTAATAAAATGGCTCTTCGTTTCGGTAGTTGGCCGACACACGAGCTTAGGCCTGATTCAAATTGTTGTTATTTCTGATGAACCAAATCAGCCCATAAAACATCCTTTGTATCCAAGTCTGTCCACGTATAAAGCAAAGTCTAATAGACGTTGCTGTTTGGCTCGATCAACCAACGTTGCCGGTCTTCTTTAAAAGGAATTTTTATATTTCTATACCACATAGGAAACCTTTTTACCCTACATGTTTAAGGTTTGAGTAAATTACACTTAGTATACCAAATTATCAATCCTATACCATACTTAATTAAGGGTCTAATTAATGGGCAGTTTTTACTCCTTAATTAAAGGTATCCATATATCTCACGTTTCTCTCTCCTTACCCCTCACCCCCTCACCCACGTTTTTACCCATACCCCACATTCTTTCTTGTTCTTCATCCACGATTGCAAGATCAATCAACGAAAGATGTCCTTGAGATGCATTAGCCAGCGAAATCTCATTATATTTGAA
>NW_017686226.1:0-2350 GCF_001879085.1 Nicotiana attenuata | reverse complement strand
TTTAGCGATTTGATCGCTCGAGCAAGTTCGTAGGATGATATCGAGTTAGTGTGTGTGTTTGGTTGGGAGCCCCGAGGGCTCGGGAGTGTTTCGGAGGTGTTCCGGGAGGTTTTAAAACTTAGAAAAGTTGCAGAAAAGTCTGCAACAGGTGCCCAGTCATTTCCTTCTTCGCGATCGCACTCTCGTCTCCCGCGTTCGCGAAGCATCAGAATTTCCTTCATCGCGTTCGCGTACAACATCACGCGTTCGCGTAAGCCAAATTTGGGACCCCAGTATTTTCCTCTTCGCGTTCGCATTCAACTGTTCGCGAACGCGTAGCCTTGCAGCTTCTTCAGCGCGTTCGCGTGGGCTTTCACGCGTTCGCGTAGAACAAATCCTGGACCCCCCCCCCCCAGTGTTTCTCCTTCGCGTTCGCATTACCCCCCCCCCCCCCCAATCGCGAACGCGTTGACCTGCCCAGTTACCCTTCGCGAACGCGGCCCTCTTCCCGCGAACGCGAAGGGCAATTCTGCCCAGTTATATTTTTAATTTCCAGAACAGTGTAGTTACGGGAATTTCATGAAAACACACGAGCTCCTTCTTCTCCAAGGTCTTTAGGCGTCCATTGAAGCTCCCTTTCACCAAAACTTCTTGGGTTAGTAAATCTTAACTCGTTTTCTTCATTTTCCATCAATATTTGTTGAATTCCTAAGCCTAAAACATATAATTTAGGGTAGAAATTGGGGGGAAATGGGTAGAGTTAGGGCTTTTTACTTTTTCTTGATTTAGACCTCGTTTTGGGGTCGAATTTGAGAATAAATTATATATTCGGGCTCATGGGGTTATGGGTGATTGGAATTTGGTCCGAGCCTCGAGTTTGGACCATGTGGACCCAGTGTCGGATTTTGCTATTTTTGGAAGAATGGTAGGAAATTCATTTCTAGGCTATGGGATTATGTCGTTGAGCCTCATTTGATATTATTGAATTAATTATGATTAGATATCATCGTTTCGGAGTCGAATTCTAGAGGAAAGGCGGTGTTAGAGGCTTGATTGCTATTTTCGGACCGAGGTAAGTGTTTGATCTAACTTTGGCTTGAGGGAATAGGATTAGAGTATCATGAATGCTATTTGCTAATTGATCGAGTACGGTGTATAGGCGTGGTGACGAGTGTCTATACACCGGAGTCTAGCATGACCGTGGGTCTTTGTTTGTACTTGTTTTTGAGATAATTTGGAACTCTTCTAAGCTACAATATATTTTTCTGCAAATGTGAAGACTTTGAGGATAAGTTGTGAAATTTTAATATTTTGCAGCATTGGCTCGAATGATAAATACCATTGAGTAAGAGATGAACGTATTGAAAGGAGTTGTGATTAATCCCTTGCCGGGTTGTGAAAGATATTGTTATTATTCCCTTGCCGGGACTTGGTTGTTATTTGTGTTAATCCCTTGCCGGGATAGTTCATATTACTTGTTTATTCCTCTTGCCCGTTTGGCTGTGACTGTTATTTGTGTGAGGAAGAGTGAAATTGCACGAAGGGTCATTCCGTGCTATTCTTGATTATATTTGCACGAAGGGTCATTCCGTGCTATGTTTTGACTATTTATGCACGAAGGTACATTCCGTGCTCTGATTTGATTATATTTGCACGAAGGGTCATTCCGTGCCATGAGATGAGAGCTATGTGAGGGAAAGCACGAAGGGTGATGCCGTGCACTTTATTTGATTGCTTTGGGTGAGATTGAGAGTAAAAGCACGAAGGGTGATGCCGTGTAACTATTGAATTTCTTATTCTTTGATAATTATTGTTGTGCCATGTTTCTTAATTACGCTGATGAACTTTATATCCAAATTGTACTCTCCCCATAGCATGTTTCCCTCCCTTTTAACTGTTTAGTTTCGGTATTTTCTTTCCTTTTGTTGCATATTTGTATATAAAAATTGTACAGGTTGGTTTGGTAGTCCTGTCTAGCCTCGTCACTACTTCGCCGGGGTTAGGCCAGGCACTTACCAGCACATGGGGTCGGTTGTGCTGATGCTACACTCTGTGCATTTCTTTGTGCACAGATCCAGGAGCAGCTTTTGGACAGCAGCAGTAGGATTCTTATCCGGGAGCTATCTTCAGTCCAGGGACTCTCGAGGTAGCCTAGCTGGCGTTCGCAGGCCGAAGTCCCTTTCCTTATCTCAGTTTGTTTTCATTGTACCGAAACAGACATGTGTATTTCTTTCATTCAGACTTGTTGTAGTATTCTATAGTAGTCCGTGAGCTAGTGACACCAGATTTTGGGTAGGGATGTGTTTCAAACTTCCGCATTTTTATATCTTTTGTTAAACTTAAAGTCTTCCGCATTTCTTTAACTGTTGTT
>NW_017686225.1:0-6404 GCF_001879085.1 Nicotiana attenuata | reverse complement strand
GAAAATGTTATTTTGTGTCTCATACAACTTACACTAGTTGTATGAGGCATCTTTTTTATCTCACAGTTTTGTGGACCCGGATTTTTGTGGACCCAGAAGTGTAAAATTGGGGTCCACAAATTTGTGAGACAAAAAGGAGCCTCACACAACTAATGTCAGTTGTGCGAGGCAAACAATAAAACTTCTCGGGAACCCTTGAAAGAAAAGGAGGTAAAAGTGAACGTAACCCTTTGACATTGGTTACAGGTTGGGAGGTCGTGCATCTTAAGACCATCCAAAGACTATCTGAAACTCTTTTTTTGACATTCTTAATTTCTCCTGGACAAAGAGAGCCCCAATTTCAGACTAAAATTGACTAAACCTATCAGCTCCTATACTTGCAAAATTCATTTTCTTATTACATTGAAACTGTTGATGTGCAAACATATCCAATAGAATGAGATCACTCGGTAGGTCTGAATATAAGACACAGAAATCGTCCAGGTAGGAAATTCGTATCATACCTGAATCCTACCTTTGATTGTACCTGGCCTTTGACACTTAACATTAACCATAAATCCTAGAGACAACTTTCTTTATAAATCATCAAGTAGTATATAAATGCTCAATGCTCAGCTAAATTAGTTTGTCATGAAGATAGAATTATAGAAAGCACAAAATGAAACATAAGCTAATTTTAAAATCATAGCCAAATTACCATCTTAGCAACTTTCTTCTAGAAGTTAGGCGTTGCCTTCGCCGCGAAATAAGCATTTTGCAATGCCAGAACCTGTTTGTTGGTCCACCCATTAGCACTACTGCTCTCCTCCATTCCTTGGTTAGTTCTCTTTCTCGTCAATCCCGTGCCTTTCTTTACCGTGCCATTATCATCCTTTCTACAAACCGCAACTTCAGATGATGGGCCAGCTAAACTTTCTTTACTAGTCTCTTGAGCATGTGTAGGGATCTTTGGCCAATTCTTTAAATCACCTTTTCTTTTCTCAACTGAATTGTCAGCGGAAGCATAACCTAGTACTTTACTGACAGGCCGTAGGTCCCGAGTAGAACTACGTGTAACCCTTCTCTCTATACTATTTACCGCACCATTATTCTGCAGATTTACAATGCTCAGTATTGGCGATCTTGGCAGCCTAATACTGGATTTTTGTGAGCTTTTTGAGACTTCAATCTGATTTTTGTGGACTTCGTTATCAGAAATCTTAGTAGCAGCGGGAGTAAATCGGGGAGATCTTCTCAGAGTGGGTGTTGGGTTTTTGATACGAATATTAGTGGCTAAGGGTGGAAACATTTGAATTTTAGTTGAGCTAAAAGTGGCGGGAAAAGTAGTTAGTAGTTTTAATTCAAATTCTGTAATTCCTTTTGTATTTTCAGCATTCCTTTTGTATTTTCAGCACTTATAAATAGAGCATAGCACTTGTATTCATACAATTATCATGATATAAGAAAATATGAGTTCTTCTCATTCTCCTTTCTCTCTACCTCTACTTCTTTTCTTCTTGTGCACCTCTCTTCTCTTCTCTCTATTACTGTTACATTGATTTATCAGCTGATACTCCACAATTGAGTATCATTTTTTGGTCTCTCTAGTTTCTTTGGGGCATTTTCGCAAACATATAGGTAACGAAAATGAAGTCGGGACTATAGAGAATTAAACCATTGCAAAATCAAGGACAAATTTCCTTATAGATGATTTACTTGATGAACTATCTGGTGCCAATGTCTTCTCTAAAATTGACCTTAGATCTGGGTATTACCAGATTAGAATTGTGTCTGAGGATGTCCCTAAGACTGCCTTCAAGACTCACAAGGGCCACTACGAATATCATGCCATTTGGGCTGACAAATACACCTTCTACATTTCAATGTTTGCTGAATCACTTGTTCCAACCATTCTTGAGAAGATTTGTGTTGGTCTTTTTTTGATGATATCTTGGTTTACAGCTTAACTTTAGTAGACCATGTGCAACATTTACAATAGGTATTTGAGGTTAAGATGCAACACAAGTTACTGGCCAAGAGATCCAAGTGTGTGTTTGGTGTTCCTAGTGTTGAACACTTGTGCCATTTTATTTCTACTCAAGGGGTATCTACTGATCCAAAAAGATAGCTGCAGTGCAGTAATGGCCTTCTCCAACTACTGGCTATTACAGGAAATTTATCAAGGGCTATGGGTTAATCAGTAGACCCCTGACTGACTTGCTAAGGAAGGATAACTTCCATTGGACTGTTTCTGTTGATCAAGCATTTGTTGAGCTTAAGAAAGCCTTTACTTCTTCCCCACTTTTTGCATTGCCAAACTATTCTTTGCCCCTTGTAGTTGAAACTGATGCAAGTGGTACTGGTATTGGTGCTGTCTTAGTGCAGTCTGATCATCCTATAGCTTTTATCAGTAAAGGTCTTGCACCTCGACATGATTCTCTTTCTACTATGAAAGAGAACTCTTAGCATTGGTGTTTGCTGTTACCAAGTGGTCTCATTATTTGCTCAATAAATATTTCATTATGAGGATTGATAAAAAAACTCTAATGTACCTTTTAGAGCAGAAGCTTCACACTGACTCTCAGATCAGGTGGTTGTCCAAGCTTCTTCCTTTTGACTTTGAAGTTCAGTAAAAAGGGGAAAACACAACATAGTTGCTGATGCATTATTTAGAGTTCAGGGTGCTGAGACATGTCCTTGATTATGAGTTCTGTACAGGCTGATATTTGGAAGGAAATTCTGGATCGTTGGTATGCTGATCCTGAACTTGCTAACCTCATTGCTTCTCTCCACCACACTCTACAAAAGCCGTTTACCTGGATTAATCAGCAACTTAGAAGAAAGAGCAAACTTCTAATTGGTAATGATGCAGCTTTGAGAACTAAGATTCTCACTCTTTGGCGTTCTTCTCCTGCTGGTGGGCATTCTGGTATTGATGTTACTACAAGGAAGGTTCTTTCTTACTTTTATTGGAAGGGTATTTGAAATGTCATTCACAAATGTAATATATGTCAAAGAAACAAGTATGATACTGCTGTTTCTCCTGGCCTCTTGCAGCCTCTCCCTATACGTGCTCTTCCTTGGACTGACATTACTATGAACTTCATTGAGGTCTTACCTAAGTCTAAAGGAAAGTCTGTCATTTGGGTGATCATTCATCGACATACAAAACATGCTCACTTCCTTGCCTTGCCTCACCCTTATACAACCCAGTCCTTAGTCCCTATCTTCTTAGATAACATTTTCAAGCTTCATGGATTTCCAGCTTCTAGTACAAGTGACCGGGACCCCATCTTTATCAGCACTTTCTGGAAAGAATTCCTTACTACTCACGGTGTTACTTACAAACTTCAACTGCTTATCATCCACAAACAGATGGCCAGTCAGAGGTTCTTAATCACTGCTTGGGAATGTACCTCCGATGCTTCTGCACTGATTCCCCTGCAGATTGGTCCATTTTCCTTTCCTTGGCTGGGTGGTGGTACAATGCTAGCCTCACACTGCCATTCAAACTTCTCCCTTTGAACTCTTGTATGGATATCCTCCTCCTCTATATCTCCCATACTTACCAGGTGATTGATTCTACTTCCATTGAAAAGGTTACATTGCTTCGCGAGTTCAAACTTTAGCTAGCCAAATTCCACCTTACTCGAGCCCAACAAAGAATGCAAGCTCATGCTAATGCCCATAGGTCTGATAAAATGTTCAAGGTGGGGGATTGGGTTTTTGTCAAACTCCAGTCTTATCGATAGTCCACACTTTCTCCCTTCCCTTATCACAAGATCACTTCAAGATATATTGTTCCTTACCCGATTGTTAAAAAGATATGTGCAGTGGCCTATAAACTTCTTCTTCCTCCTGAGGTCCTCTTGCATCCTACTTTTCATCTGGCTCAACTAAAATTTTGCTATGACATTCCTTCCACTATTGTTCACCCTCCTGTTGTTCATCTAGCCAGCTAATATTGCCCCTTTCCTGAAGTTGTTCTCGATCGCAAATTGGTTAAACGAGGTAATAAGGCTGTAGCTCAGTGCTTAATTAAATGGACAGGCTTGGATTCTTCTTATGCAACTTGGGAGCTGGCCACTGCTTTGAAAGCTCGATTTCCTTCCTTCACCCTTGAGGACAAGGGTGTTGTTCATCCAGGGGGTATTGGTACGGATATTAGTGGCTAAGGTTGGAAACATTTGAATTTTAATTGAGCTAAAAGTGGCGGGTAAAGTAATTAATAGTTTTAATTCAAATTCTGTAATTCCTTTTGTATTTTCAGCATTCCTTTTGTATTTTCAACACTTATAAATAGAGCATAGCACTTGTATTCACACAATTATCATGATATAAGAAAATATGAGTTCTTCTCATTCTCTTTTCTCTCTATCTCTGCTTCTTTTCTTCTTCTGCACCTCTCCTCTCTTCTCTCTGTTACTGTTACATTGATTTATCAGCTGATACTCGACAATTGAGTATCAATTAGTATCAGAGCTTGGTAGATGATGGGTCCTCGACGAGCTATTGACATTGTTACCGGTAATTAAACCATGGATTTTCAGGAGCAGTACAAAGATCTAGCAGCTCAACAGTTAGATCTGCAAGCAATAGAAAAACAATAGGAACTAAGAGATGATTTGAGCAAACGTCATGGTGAAATTCTGCAGATGGTGATTTCTCTCAAGCATTCGTTTGATGGCCTGCAATTGAATCAACAATCAAAGGATAGTGCATCTGCTCCAGCTGCTAAGGACAAAATGCTTCAATCAGGTCAGGGTATTCTAGGTCCAAATCCTTACTGTGTTAATGCTACTCGAAATCATAATCTAGTCTTCCCTCGCTTCAATGGAGAGAATCTGAAGACGTGGTTGTATATAATTGACCAGTACTTTGTTGAGGACAAAACTCCTCTCAATCAAAGAGTGAGACTAGTTGCTATGAATCTGAATGATGATGCCTTAGTTTGGTATCAATCCTATTTGAAATGTAGAAATTTACCTTCACTGCCTGCTTGGGATGAATATATCTCGGAATTAATTGAAACATTTGGTGAAGAATTTGGTGATCCTATGCTAGAACTCAAACAATTAAGGCAAACTGGTACTGTGAGGGAATTTCAGTTTGCATTTGATAGGTTGCTAGCATAGTGTAGTCTAACTGTTGAACAAGCTATTTCCTGTTTCATGGGAAGTTTGAAGGAAGAATTAGTTCATCCTATTAAAATGCATGAACCTAAATTATTGTCCAAAACTTACAGGTTAGCTAGGTTAGCAGAAGCAACATTAGCTGTTAATGCTAGAGCCTTAAAGCAGACCTCATCGGGGGGATACTCTTCAACTAGGAAGCCTATGTATGACAGCCCATGTCTCAGGAGTCACCTACCTACACACTCACCTAGATTGACCTCCCCTGATAATTCTGCCTTAGTTGTTCCTAAAATAAGGAGAACTATCTCTCCTGCCGAGATGCAAAGTAGAAGAGCTCAAGGTCTTTGTTACTTCTGTGATGATAAGTTTTCTCCTGGACATAAGTGCACTATTCCAAAGCATATGTTTGTATTAGAATTAGAAGTATCTGAGAGTGAATTTACTGATAATGGTAATAGCAACAGTGAGGTTGACTCACCAAGTGAAGAGGGGTCATCTCCGGGAAGTGAGCAGCCTTTCATTTCCTTGTGTGCTTAAATAGGAATTTAGGGTGCTCAAACTATCCATGTTACTGTCACACCTCCTTTTTCCTACCCCCGAAAAGGGTATAAGGGAGTTTTTTCCAATTTAAGTGACTATCGAAACGAGATTATTTTATTTAAAATTCAGAGTCGCCACTTGGGATAATTTATGGTGTCCCAATTCACCGGTTTAAATTCCAAATCGAGGAAAAGATTGACTCTGTTTTACAGTCTGCGAAACACAAAAATCCTGGTAAGGAATTCTATTAACCCGGGAGAAGGTGTTAGGCATTCCCGGGTTCCGCAGTTCTACCACGGCCGCTCAACTATTATTATTGGCCAATTTATCTAATTTTAAAATACTTTTAAACCTATGTGCATTTTTAAACTTTAACCGCTTTTATTTATTTAAGGAATTATTCCCAGGTTATTTAAAACACACCGTAAGCCACGCTACATAAAATGCACCCGTGAGTCACGACACGTTATATTTAACCTTGTTGGAAATTAGAACCGGGTCACATGAAATGCACCCCCGGATTTTGATAGCAGCCATGATAATTAAATAATTAGCGCGCCTAAAGCAAACTACGAAATTCATTTTTCAATATCTAAATTATATGAGGGCCATAGACTACGCGATCGAATGGCACGCCTCACTTATTTAAAGTAAACGTACTAAGAACAACGAATTGAGGGTGCCATCTTTAAACTAGTTTCTAATTGTGATACAGAATACCAGTTGTAAATACGTTTGAGTGGGGGGGGG
>NW_017686224.1:5709-6406 GCF_001879085.1 Nicotiana attenuata | reverse complement strand
GTAATGAGTCAATTCTTGATGCTCTTGTGTCACGCTTGATCCATAGTTTTCAAGGTTTGAATGTTGTTAATGATCCATTTGTGTTGAGGGCAATGGTTAGTCCCAATTGATGCTTGTTGAGGTTACATTAGGATAGCTGGAATTACTTGGATTGTCCTTTAAGGGGTGGGTCTTATTTTGTTTGCTTGAGGACAAGCAAAGGTTTAAGTTTGGGGGAGTTGATAAGTCGGGATTTTAACATGTTTTATGCCCCTACTTGCCTATGCTTTGGTTATAAATTGCTACAAAATAGTCCCAAAATGCTCACAAGTTGTACTTGATTGTAGGTTTGATCGACAAAGCGACGAATGTCAAAGATCGGCTCAAAAAGGAGTGAAACCTGCTCAAATGTCAAAGACTAAGTAAATTGAGGAAAAGAGAACCTAGTGCGGACCGCGCAAATGTGAATGCGGCGGCACTAGGAGGTTCAGAGAGTGGCATTTTCAAGATGGAGGCAACGCGGACGCGCTACTCTTGTGTGCGGTCCGCGGTCAGGCTCCGCGGCCGCGCTCTCGTTTTACGCGGTCCGCGGAGCAGAGATTCAGAGAGCCATAATTTTGCCAATTCCAAGCAATGCGCCGCGTCTCGTTTTGTGTGGCTGCTCCACTTCCACGCGGCCGCAGTACACTTCACGCGGTCCACGTTCCAAGTTCCAGAG
>NW_017686224.1:0-3525 GCF_001879085.1 Nicotiana attenuata | reverse complement strand
CGAAATTAGCAAAACCCGAGCCCCGGGCCCACTTCTCGAAACTCAGAAATTTTCACATCAACGGGTTCCTTATCCTTCCACGAGTTCATACATATCAAAAACTCTCAAATCCGACCTCAAATGGCCCTTCAAATCCCAATTTAAAATCTCAAAATCCCAAGCCCTAGTTCTTCCATTTTTAACTAGATTTCCATGAATTTCTAGGTTAATTACACAATAAAATCACGTTTTTGGTTCATAGAACTTACCTCCAATCACTTCTCCTTCAATCCTTCTTCAATTTCCCTCAAAGAGCTCTCAAAATACTCAGCTATGGTGGAAAAAATGGCTAAGACTCGCGGATGAAATGTTTAAAAATTTTTACTGCCCAGGTCTAATTTCCTTCTATGCGATCGCGGAGACACCTTCGCGATCGCGAAGCACAAAAGTTCAACCCCCAATTTACCCTATGCGATCGCATACAAACACTTGCGATCACAATGTATACGCTCCTGACCTTACGCAATCGTGGACTTACTCACGCGTTCGCATTGAACAAATTTCCATCCAAGCCCCCATGTCCATTTAACACTATGCGATCGCGACTCATTAACCGCGTTCGTGATGAACAAGCTCCCCAAACTATGCGATCGCAAGCCTTACTCCGCGAACGCAATGAACAACTGAACAACTCCCACAAATCCTCCTATGCGATCGAAGGACCCCTTATGCGATCGCAAAGAACAAAGTTCTGCAACACTGAACCTGCAACTTTCTGCTATCTTTTAAGGCACGAAATGGTCCGATTGACCATCCAAAACTCACCCGAGGCCCTCGGGACCTCAACCAAACCTACCAACATAACCCATAACATCATTCAAACCTGTTCCAATCATCAAAACAGCTCAAACAACATCAAATTACTCAAAACTCATCGAATTCAAGCCTAAATATCCAAAAACTTCCGAAATACACTTTCGATCAAAAACCCGACCAAACGACGTCCGAATGACCTGAAATTTTGCACACACATCCCAAATGACATAGCGAAGCTACAGCAACTCTCGGAATTCCATTCCGACCCTCGGATCAAAATCTCACCTACCAACCGGAAATCGCCAAAATATTAACTTCGTCAATTCAAGCCTAATTCTACATCGGACCTCCAAAACCAATTCCGATCACGCTCCTAAGTCACAAATCACCTCCCGAAGCTAACCAAACCATCGAAACTCACATCCGAGCCCTCTAACTCATAAGTCAACATCCGGTTGACTTTTCCAACTTAAACCTTCTTAAAAGAGACTAAGTGTCTCATTTCTTACCGATTCCAATCCGAACGCAAACTAAACAGCCCGATCACATAAAACACGGATGACGAAGCATAAAGAAGCAGAAATGGGCAAACGGACCGGTAACTCATGAGACGACCGGCCGGGTCGTCACATTTGTGGTCCTAGACAAGTTAAAAAGAGGCCTAGAGTATTTGTGTGGTTATAAAAGCTTCTCATGAAGGGTAGAATTGTAAGTTTAAAATAAATTGTTACCAAATTTAGAAAGGGGTAATTCTTTTTGGAACAGACCAAAAAGGAAATATGTTCACATAAACTGAAACACAGGGAGTACTATTTAGTAGGTGTTTGGAAATAAAAATTATAATTTTTGAAAAAAAAAATAGCTTTTAGAGTTAAGTTGAAAAGTAATATTTGGAATTAGGATTTGTGTTTGGACATGCATTGCACTTGATTGCAGTTTTACGAGTGAGATTTTTTTAAAAATTTTGAAAAAGTAGTATTTTAAAAAACTCATTTTCGATTTTTTTTTTTTAAACTTGAAAATTTCTTGGAGAAACGTATTTTGGAAAAAAAAATCGGAAAAAAGGAAATTCTTTTTATGGACAAACAGGTCCTAAGTTATCATATACTAGAAATAATGCATTATTTCAGCATGAAGCACACATACAAAACTTTCGGATCAATCAGTTTTTTGTCTCTTTACAAACTTGTTTTTAGTCTTATGACCTTACCTCTTTTTTTACATATGGGAATTTGTTTTTACATGTAAGATATCTCTCTTTTACACATAATAAATCTAAAAAGTCATTTTCTTAAATTCAAATTTATAAAGGGGATAATGTACAAATAACACAAAACTCTCTTATATAAGAGGATAAAACCTAGATGTGTCTTAACAAATTAATCAAATGCAATTGCAATGATAAAATAGACGGTTATTGGATAGCTTTAGATGAACACCACCTTCCAGAAATGTACTAACAGAAGTTTCGAACATTAGAATGCTGTATAGGTTGGAACTTCAATGGTTTTAACTAATCATTTCTTTGGGCGCGTAACTTACACAAAATAGATTCACGTTTGAGGAAACAAAATTGAGGGACAAGTGCACAGTTAGCGATTAATTAGAGATGTCTTTATTCTTTAGCCACTATTTAAAATGTATTTACTCTTTAGTCAGTGCTTAATAAATTTTTATTCGCCCGGACGAATATACCCCTGTGCTAGACATGCGTGCTGTGTAAATATTAAGGACATGGTGTCCTTAACTTCACGAATGCTATGTAAATATTAAGGACAAAGTGTACTGTCATGTCCTTAACTTCATATGTGCAGTGTAAATGTTAAGGACATGTCGTCCTTAACTTCATGTGTGTAGTGTAAATGTTAAGGACATAATGTCCTTAACTTGTATTTGCACCTTCTGTTGTTAAACTTTAAGACCTCATGTCCTTAACTTCATATATGTAGTGTAAATGTTAAGGGCATATCGTCCTTAATTTTATGAGTGTTGTGTAAATATAATGGACATGGTGTCCTTAACTTCATGAATGCTGTGTAAATATTAAGGACAAAGTGTCCTGTCATATCCTTAACTTCATATGTGTAGTTTAAATGTTAAGGACATGTCGTCCTTAACTTCATCTGTGCAGTGTAAATATTAAGGACATAATGTCCTTAACTTGTATTTGCACCTTCTGTTGTTGAACTTTAGGTCCTCATGTCCTTAACTTCATATATGCAGTGAAAATATTAAGGACATGGTATCCTTAACTTTATGAGTGTTGTGTAAATATTAAGGACATTGTGTCCTTAACTCATGAATGCTGTGTAAATATTAAGAAAAGTGTCATGTCATGTCCTTAACTTCATATGTGCAGTGTAAATGTTAAGGACATGGCGTCCTTAACTTCATGTGTGCAGTGTAAATGTTAAGGACACCATGTCCTTGATATTTACACAGCACTCTTGAATAAAGGATAAAAATATCTTTTCGTATTAATTTTAATAGAGTAGTGGCTATTTTTGCGTAGCATTAAAGATATTGGATAAAAATTAAATATCATGTTAAAAAGTGATCATCCCACGCTATTTCTACCAAAATTGATAATGGACGTGTAAGCCCAATGAGCCATGGGAAATGAGCCCAAATGGAAGCAGCAAGATGGGCCGATTCTACTCCAGTTTTTAAAGGCCTGAGAAAAATGTCAATTTCCCTGAAAACTCAAAAGTATGAGAAAACTACCTAGTA
>NW_017686223.1:5515-6406 GCF_001879085.1 Nicotiana attenuata | reverse complement strand
AGTGCTTAAAGAAAGAGGGAGAAATTTCGGGGCGAAAATGTTTGTGAAAGTGAAGTGGATTGAGGAACTGGCGCTTATAGTGAATATGTGATGTGCTAAATTGCTTAGGAGGGTTAGTCACTATTCCTAAATATATCCTACCCGTCCCTTAGCCCACATTACAACCATGAAAAAGTCCTAATTGATTTCAAATTGAGTAAACCTACATTAGTAGAGATTTACATTAAGGGCAAGCTTATGGTACCAATTGCATGCATGTGACTTATTTTGTGAGTGTGAGTGATTTTGCTTTGACATATGTAAGCATGAAATTCGATTGTGTGGATTGATCTATCTAATTCTGCTGTAAACGTGAGGGCATGTGGTTCGTGAAGGAAAGGCAAGTCTTGATCTCTGTGTAGAGTAGTTTGAGGAAGTATGCATATTTCCTGGTGCTTGAGAGTTGACTCATGAGGCTAGAATTGTTCACTGCTAGGTGCAATGTATGATAAATTGTTCTGGGTGTAATGTGTTTGGGGAAATGGTTGAGTGGAGGAATCTCGAGAGAGTATAGTTTGATTGCTCGAGGACTAGCAATGAATTAAGTGTGGGGTGGTGATAATAGGCAATCTAGGTGATTTAACTATTGTTTATGCTTCCGCTTGATTATATTCCAATGCCATAATATGATTAATTGAGGAAAAAATAGACTCTAATTGTGAATTGTATAAATTGCAGGATGAGGAGCTTATGTGATGCTTTCAAGAGGCTATTGGAATAATTTATGAGCAAGAACGACCCCTCGGATGATGAGTGCGTGCAAGGATGAAACAAAGAAATGGAAGAAAGGATACTCCAAGTGCGCGAACAGATGCGCGAAGTACGCGCGAGTTCGCGCGTCCTAAGGAGCGG
>NW_017686223.1:0-2171 GCF_001879085.1 Nicotiana attenuata | reverse complement strand
AATTGGCTTGCCTAGCTCACATTAGTAGGCGTCATCACGACTCCCGAGGGTGGAAAATCCGGATCGTGATAGATAAGAACCCAAATCAGTTAAAGGAATAGAAAATCAAGCTGAAAGATGACAGTTTTCAAATAGGGTTAATTCAAACAAAGTGAAATTACTAATGGTTATTATCTCATAACAAATATAGTAGTACTTAACTTCCTATTGAAGAATAAGTTAGGCTGCTGCTTAACCTTATCTAATTAAGCTCATATGTATCCCTCGGGGAGATAGGGTTTACCTGGGAGAGGATTGTAGTAACAGAGGACTTCCAAGTGCTTGCCATCTCGGGGAGATCTGCTATCCGCCGCCAGTACTCTGTAAAAAGGTTTGTTTTTGCCCAAACCTCGACAGCCGCAATGTTACCACCATTTTTCTCTACCTCTTCTTAGCTCCAATGTTTGCTCTCTAGTGGCGGCAATAGCAGGGTTCCGATGGCGGCTGAGTTTTTTGTAATCAGGGTAAGGGGTCGTTTGGTAGGATGCATTTTAGAAAATAATCCATACATTATCTTTTGTATTACTAATTCTTTATTTTAAACGTATGTGTTACTAATGCAAGTAATACTTATACAACTTATTTTGTAGTATTCTATATATAATTAGTACATAGTAGTAAATTATGGTATTAGCAATATCAAGAATATTAATGCAAGCATTATCATGGTGAAAGATAAAATTATCCTTAAAGCTAAAGAATACGGAGGGTATTTTTGTAAACAATTAATTTTCTTAAAAATTATGCGATATTTAATTTTTAATATACCAGACAAAACAGTGGATAAGAAATAGGATTAGTTACCTCCTATGGCAAAGATTGATACCTTATTTATTTTAAATAAATACCCTTTTAAAAAATTATATTCCATAACTACCTTTTGATTTTTTATAGCCAGATATCTATTTATGGTCACCTCCTACCCTTAAGCCATAAGATAAGCTTTGTATTATTTTTCTCTCTCATATCCCCTCAAATTTCTCCTATCTCCTACCCCATATCTATTCTCCCTCTCTCTCTACTTTCCGATGTCTTCTCCTCCGCCGGACGCTAGAGCAATTTCCACCGTCACCGTTTCGACCGTGGCCGTTATTCATTGATACCGCCGCCCTCAGCCTCCCAATCTCATTTTCTGACGCAACATATCGGATCAACAAAAACCTCCGCTATTTCGCCGGTAATTACGTGCTAATCGTCGGCAATACGGAGGCAAAGGTGACGGCGAGCGAGGACTGGATACTGATGCTGCTTCAACGAGACGACATTAGGGTTGTTCTTGAACAAAGACGACGGAGTTGGGGGCTGAGCAACTTGAATTTTCTGTTAATATATTTCAGTGTATCTCGCTGTATTTCATTGTATTCATTGTCTTTTTTTCATTGTATTTCAATGTATCTCGCTGTGTTCTATGTATTTCATTGTATTCATTGTCTTTTTTTTCATTGTATTTCAATGTATCCCGCTGTATTCTATGTATTTCATTGTATTCACTGTCTCGCTATATTCCATGAATGTATTCATTTTTTGTTTAATTAATATAATTTATGTATTCAGATGTATTCTCTGAAGATTGCTATGTTTTTGGGATGTTCTTCGGTTGAGAATCCTTTTTATAACTGGAAATACAAAATTTGTGTTTTATAATTGAGTTTGTTGAGTTATATTAGGAGTCTATTATGTTAATTGATTCACTTTTCGTTTAAAAATAGTATAATCCCCTGTTTCACGCCGTGAATACAGTCGAATACAATAATCTGTCCAGCTGTAATCCCATGTTTTACGCCATGAATATAGTCGAATACAATATTCTGTCTAGGTGTAATCCCCTGTTTCACGCCTAGAAATACTATTGTATTCATGAATACAGTAGTTTAAATACATCGAATACACTCTAAAAAATTTGAAAACATAGCTGTAGAAAGTAATATAGTAAATGATAGTTGATAATAGGCTAAATATAGGTGATTTAACTATTGTTTATGCTTCCGCTTGATTATATTCCAATGCCATAATATGATTAATTGAGGAAAAAATAGGCTCTAATTGTGAATTGTATAAATTGCAGGATGAGGAGCTTATGTGATGCTTTCAAGAGGCTATTGGAATAATTATGAGCAAGACGACCCTCGGAT
>NW_017686222.1:0-6406 GCF_001879085.1 Nicotiana attenuata | reverse complement strand
GCATCGTCACTATGCCATGAAATCTTATAACTTGTGATCCATAGAACATTCTGCCTGTAAAAATAAACGCACTTCTATGAGCTAAATAGTTGTGGTGAAAACTTTTTGATCATGAAAAGAGTTGCAATTTTCTACCAGGACAGTGTTAACCTGCAAATATAAATTATAAGGTTCCGAAGTCAATTGAGCCACCAAAGTTTATGAAAATGTTATTTACTTGCTCGGAGAAAATGTGGAAGACAAAGTAAAAACACAAGAAGGGTACCAATTTGAACTATAACTAAGTCTTCAAAAATCTAACACATCGAAACTACTTAATGAGAGATGGACTATTCCATGAGGGGGAATACATTAGCTTATTTTTTTTTTTACATTAATCCACTGGAGGGTGGAATATCATCAAACTAAAAGTAAATTTGCAGCTACATAGTAAAAGGTGTGGCCAAACCATGTTCATTACATGTGAATAGAAAATCACAATTTTACGAAGAAAATATATAGGAGAATACAGAGAAAAACCATCACAGCCTGTAACTCAAAGGATTGCCTTCTGAATAATTTTGCCGTATATTATATTAGAGGTAGAATAATCCCCATGGCTACTTGGCGTAGACGGTCGGATCAATAATTTCACACAGCTTGAACTCTTTGCTCTCGATAAGGCAACGTAAAGTTGACCATGTGAAAATACAGGTTCCCACAAATAAATTCCAACAAAATCTAAAATCTGACCTTGTGCTTTATTTATTGTCATAGCAAAGCATAGTCTAACTGGAAATTGCGTTCTTTTAAATTGAACAGGCATTTTTTCATCCTGTGATGATAATAATGGAAATCTTGGAATAAACAGTGCATATTTTTTAAATCACCTGTCGTAATCTTAGCACTGATAACATGGCTTTTAAAATCACAGCAGGTCAATCGCGTGCCATTACATAAACCTTCACATGGATTTAAATTTCGCAATAATATAATTGGACAATTCTCTTTCAAACATAATTTGTAAGGGGGCAAACCAAGAGGATTTAAAGTATGTAGTAGGTCTTCAAATTGTGTTTGGTTATTAAATTCAATAGCTTCATCGATGCCAATAAATTGTTTTGATTTTCCACTAAATCGATCAATAAGCATGTCATTATTACATCGACAAAATCATTTTTTGTTGTCAAGATCACACGGGAATCTGTACAGGATGAATTAGAGTATAAAGAATCCAAATTTGAATATGTCGTTGTGAATAGTTTATCCAGAGATTCTTTTTCGGTTGTGTAAGGAATAATCAAAGAATCTGGAATTTCAATCTTGTTTAATTTGTTGAATTGACTCGTTCTTGTCCATTTCCAATTCTTAAAATAATCACAAAATGCAGGATCTGTTTTTGCTCACATATTCTCAGATAATTTTAATTTTTCAAGTTCATTCCAAATGCTAGAATATAATATACTTTCGTCGATGAAATCTTCTTTTTTTCCGTAGCGCACAACAGGAAGTGTTTGTCTGAAGTCACCACCTAAAACGACAACTTTTCCGCCCAAAAATGCATTTGTATCCATCAGATCTTTTAAGAGTAGATCAAAAACTTCTAACATTCTTTTTTGGGCCATCGATACCTCATCCCATACGATCAATTTTGCATCTCGGATTAAACGTGCAAGTGCGCTTTCTTTGCTAATTACAACTGGTATTACCAAAACTCTTTAACTAATGTACAAAAAGCTTAAAACTTTTCATATAAATACGGCAAATAAGAATACCAAAAATCTCCTCTTTGAATAAAAATGACCATCAGAAATCGTTTAGCACCACAAAGCTACATTCAAAAACTCCACTTTGTTTAACAATATATCACTTTTTTATAAATTACAAATCAGAAGAGAGATTGTTGATGAGAAAAAAACCCCTAATTAAAGAGCCAACGGGCCTCCCCGTCAAACATATATAAATTGTGAAATTACACTATGTGATTTCAAAAAGAGTTGCTACCAATAGTTTAGCCAATTACCACAGATACCACTTGTGTTTTAGGCGAAAAAAAAAAATAAGAAACCAAAACTCACCTTATACTGTACAACCAAAGCACATAAATTGAGCACGATGATAGAAAGCTGAAAGAGACAAAAGAAACTGAAAGAGAAGTTAGCAACTGTGAAAATCTAGAGGAAGGACAGTGTAGAGGTTTGGCAAATATGCTGAAAGAACGGTATCGAAGTTGGGCGTTCATTTTGGGTGTTGTAAGGACGTGTTGGAACTGCGTAAAACAGGGTTGGTCATTTTACATTACATTCTCTTATTTGGATTTCAGATGACCAAAAATATCAGAAATATTCAGCTCCTAAATACGCAGTCTTTTGGAATTCTGTTTCATTCTTAAAGATCAGGTTTACCAAATTGCTCCTACTGGGTTTGCTGACTCACACTCCTGAAAGAAGGCCATCTGGTTTGTTTGCTTTTGGGTAAACTGTGGGCAATATCAGATATTACTTTTCTCCCCCGTACAAATTTCAATCAGTTTACACTCTGTTTATCTCTGTTTAATTTCGCTCTGTTCTTCGGCTTTCTTGCTGCTACTAATTTCCGTTTGATCACTTCCGGGGTGAGATCGGTTTACACTATATTATTTCCATTATCTCCGTCCTCTTCTCTTTCTATGTGGTAGCTTCTGTGTTTCTGTTTTAGCCTCTGCCTGTGGGTTGTTGAGAAAATTATTCAATGAATTAGGCGTTTCTCTGTAGCTGTGTGTACTGATCAAATTTGAGGCGAAGCATTTAGACATTCCTTAAAATTTTGAACTAAAAATTAGCAAGAAATTACGTTGAACTACTATAAATTAAAATCTTGGAGGAGAAAAAATAAAGATAAAACAATATGAAGAAAGACTAAAATTGCAGAAGGAAAATGATAAAATAATTTGTAGGAACCTTTGATTAAGTGATACAGTGCATTTGGACTAATGTTCCAGCTTACTTGTAGAGCAAATGAGTTTGACTTTTCAAATTTCCATGAATAGTTAAATTTAACTACTTTATATTGAAGAAATTCTTTTACATGGTGATTTCCACCAAACTCATCTTAAATTATTGAAACGAGTAACTTTTATAGTATGGAATTCTATAAAAATACGCTAGTCAGTATATATGGTGATAGCTAACAGGTGAATACCGACTAGAGGCGATGGTTGGTGGTAGTTTTGGTTGATGATGGTGGTTCATGCTAGTAGCTAGTAGTAATTGGTAGTGGTGGCGGTTGTGATTGTGGATGGTGGTGGACTGGTGGTTGTTGGTGATAGTTAATAATAGCGGGTGGTGATAGTAGTTGTGACTGAGGAAGGTGGTGGGTTGGTGGTGGTAGATTATAATGATGGGCAGTATCGGCTGTGGTTGTTGACGGTGATGGATGGTCAGTTGTGGTAGTTGAGGTGGATGAGTATTGATTATGGGGGAGAATAATGATGGTCGGAATAGTAGGAATAATGGGTGGTGATGGTCGATATTGGTGGCGGCTATGACTGAGGATGATGGTGGCGCAGTGGTAGTGGAGGTGGTGGTGGCGGCATGGTGGTAGTTGATAATGATAGGCGGTGGCGGCAGCTAATATTGAATATGTGATAGCATCTTAATGAAATTAATTAGTCTCTGTTATAAATCTTAATCATACAGACTTGTTCAGACCCATTAAGTGGCTGTGAAGTAAAAAAAACAAACACACTTAAACTCACCTTATACTGTACAACCAAAGCACATAAATTGAGCACGAACATAGAAAGCTGAAAGAGACAAAAGAAACTGAAAGAGAAGTTAGCAACTGTGAAAATCTAGAGGAAGGACAGTGTAGAGGTTGGGCAAATATGCTGAAAGAACGGTGTAGAAGTTGGGCGTTCATTTTGGGTGTTGTAAGGACTTGTTGAAACTGCGTAAAATAGGGTTATCACACGTGGGTCGATATTCTATTAAACAAATGTTCCATTGTAAGATGACAATGAAGAGTAGAGGAGTTAATAGGAACCGTTTAGATTGTCCCATCCGTTGCATGCGATGATATTCTAGATAGCACTCCTGAACGTATGTATATTCTTGATTTAAAGCTTAAAAAAAAAATTCTTCCTATTTAGTTTATTTTGTTGTTCTTTTCCGATTGCCAAGGGCCTCTATGTAAAATAGTAGGAAAATCTAATGCTTGCTAACGTTGCCTCAATTTGGTTGATGATTTACAATTTATTCTATACTTTCACTGATGAATATGTTTAGATAACCAATGAAAACATCACTACAGGAGATAAGAAAACTTCGTGCTCTTGGGCTCCAGAAATTCTGCCATCTATCAGCGAAGTCTAATTCTATGCCAGTATATCCTCTCATCCACTCTCCTATACTCAAAAAACAAATTAAAAGTGGCTTCTCATTCTCTTAGTCAGTGGCTTTGTTAATTCAACTTCTACCGTTGGATTAAATTATATTATATTAAAAGTGGAAAACTCCGGCATGCTAAAGTCAAAATACCAAAATATCCTTGAAAAGCAAAATGACCATCTTGGCCATCATTCAATACTATTGCAATAGCACTTCTTATACAATGTAAATTATACGTAATAGAGATAACAACAAGAGATAAAAATTTAAAAATAAGAAAGAAAAAAAGACAAACGTCGGACACATTTCAGATGGTCAATTTTTAGAAAGACCTTTGATTTCCTCGGAAATGTGTAATTAATTGAAAACGGTAAAATCAAAATACATAAATTGTATACATCACACTCTTAATTATTAGGACTAATGATGATGCTTAAAATTCTAAATAAAATCATATATATATATATATATATATATAGTCACAGTCAAGATCATTGATTTCTCCAATATGCTCTTCTGAAACGTATAAAAAGACACTAATTTATCATCCATTCGACTTCAAAATCTTTAGTTCAAATCCATGACGACATGATGCATAGAAAACATGAAATTCCGTTAACGTTATAGTCTCAATGGCAGGAGCATGTGCACAAAGATAAAATATCGTCATCATCATAAATTATTTTGATTTATGGTTTTCCATGTGGATTAAGCTCCAGTAGGCCAAGGCAAATATATCTCAGTTGTATGCGAGTATACCGTCGTTTCCCATGTAAGTGTCGCTATATTTTTTAAAGAAGCTTTACGATGCCTTGCACCTCTCTGGTACGGCTCTTGGCTTCGCCGGTGCGTCAACTTCATGGATCAACTGAGAGCTACGGTAATTATGGTTTCTCCATTTTCTTTATCTTCCTTTAGAATTTTGCTATTAAATTGTTCATTACAGTCATTCCATGCTTGAACCGCTATATTAACCTTCCAAAACTTTCAGAGAGACATAAGATGATATGGATGAGTGGTCGTGTTTTAGGCAAGCTATTTTGGAGCAAGTTCAGGCAAAGAAACTATCTCATATAAGGAAAAGGTCCTTGTGAAACGCAAAAGAGACACAGAGGTTGAAGATATTGACCACAAAAATGTGGAGCTTGAATTGCTACTGGAACAACTAGCTCAAGAAGCCAATGCTTGGCAACATAATTCCAAATACAGTGAAAACCTATGCTTAAATTAAATCCACTGCATGTTTATGCACATAATAGAGGTCATAAAGAAGGTTACGTTGATAGCGAGGTAGATGACACATTATTATGCTGCAATGGACATTGACCCAAAAAAAATATTTATAGTGATTAGCCGTGAAAAGTATCGCTTTGAAGCCTTAATTGATTGTTACTTTTAAGGGCCAAGTTTAATTTTGGTTGAAAGAAAAAAAAAAAAATTTCTTTATACTACAAGAAAATCGGCGTTTAGCGAGGGGAAAATTGGCCGTTAAAAGTCCAATTCCGGTCGTTATAAGTTGATAACGACCGAAAAAATTCCAGTTGTCACCGGTCGCTAAAAGCTCCGACGTTAAAATTTAACGACCGACTTTACAACCCGGTCGTTAAAGATTCTTTAGCGACGGCATTATTTCTGGTCGTTATACATGCTTTTAGCGATAGAATTTTCCCCTCGCTAAATTGTTGCCCGGTCGTTAAAAATCTCTAATGACAACAACTAATTAAGTCAATTGAAGTGCTTTTAGCGACCGACATTCCCTTCGTTAATTGTATAATTACTTTTAACATCAAAAATACCCTTCGTTAATTGTCACTTATCTGCTTGAGAAACCTGTCGTTAAAGAGCTTTAATGACCACATTTTTCTTCGCCAATATGAAAATGTAATCAATATAATTATGAAAATTTAAATTATATGAATAGTAATAATTCTTTGTATGCTTTCATACACGCTCAACAATATTGAAAAATGAATCAAATACTTAATATCTTGTTAATATAAAGAACTAAAGTATCATATTTATTAGAAACCAATCCAAATTGTAAGATATCTATTTTTAAC
>NW_017686221.1:4657-6406 GCF_001879085.1 Nicotiana attenuata | reverse complement strand
AACTTTGCGGGAGGCCATGAAAATTCGCTAAATGGCACGTCCCAAATTCTACGTATTTTAATATAAACATCCAAAGAGGGCCACGCATTTATGAGTTTTATTTGGCGTGGCGCACCTCGTTTTATTTTTAAAGGCCATCCTAAAAGGGACTATTATTTTCTAGTAAGGATTGTCTCTAAAAGACCTAATTAATTAGCATTTGGGCCTCAAGTTCAAGTCCACACTTAAACAAGAGGGAGACCCCTTTAATTCAAGTGTGCCACTTAACTTGGAAGGCCCAAAATTGTGTTACATAATTAAATCCATAACCTTAATAAGCATTCGAACCTTCAGCATTTTGGGCTTCAAAATGGCCCAGGAAAAAGGAAACTACGCTTGCCCAGCTTTGGGCTTCTGATTATGTTATTAGGCCCAATTATCAGTTGAACGTGAAGGCCTTGTTGCCTTGGCTCACGATGAAGCCCATAAAATTAGTTTCTGAGCCCGTCGGCTATTTTGTAAAAATCAGTGTATCACTTATTCTAATCAAAGACTATTAGGCAAATATTCAAACCAGTGTAAGGCTGGTCATTAGCTAATTGTTAATCTGGAATCTATCGGTCAATTAACCTCGCAATTATACATCTCAAACAAATTCAACGATGATCTGGACACTTTTAATAGGCAAAGATGAAATCCTGTGAGTTGTATTTTTGATAGGCATGCAGTAAATACACGAAAAATCCAGTCCTTTCTTCTTTAAGCTACAAGACAAATTTAGTCTAATATGAAAATGTAAGGCTGAAATTAAGTATACTAACTGATACTTGAAACACATTTCTCTAATTCTAAAAGGTCTAATAATTCAATTGTTCACAAATCACATTAAACTAATATTACTGGCAGAATAGTTATGCGATTATAAAAGTCCAGCAGTCTAATTAATTACAAATAAGTATTCGTTCAAATGAATATCACAACTAAGTATTAAAGCTAATAACATCTATAAGGACAAATTCATGTGAAAACTAGGCATTTCTTCATCATTTAATTCCAAAAGTTGTTTATACATATTGCTTCACACTTCCAGATCACCTGGGTCGAGGAAATGTACCTGGAATTGAAGTAAGATAAATGAGGAAGGAATCAGCAATAGCAAACAAAATCAGCAGTGAAATCAACAGCACAGGATCAGTTTTAACTCCAAACAGCCTCACAAAGCCCAAGAATGAATGAAGGAGTAACAGCACCCACAGAATAACCAAAAATCAACTTGATTGAACCCAAACACACTCAAAAACAAACCCAGGAACACTTCTGGATTCAGGCAACCAATCACCAGGACTATTTCAACTATTTCTATCCTTATCTAAGCTAGAAACACGGATTAACAACCAGAACTTGAAATTAAACTCAGAAAATTTAATAGAAGAGCATTTTTTTGTTTTTTCTGCTATTTTTGGTTTTTTAGAAGGTTTCAGATCTAAGAGGGAATCTCACACTCTCAAATTTTAGCTTTTGTTTTTGAATTTGAAATTCAAATTTTTTTCAGATGTTCAAACTTGCAGAAAATGTTTTGGGGGGGAATTTTAGGTGCTGGAACTTTTGGGAATTTTTCAGATGCTCCTAACTTGTTCAAGAAGGCAAGGGGGACTACCTTTTATAGGCAGAAACGAGGGGGAAGCTTCCAGATTTCACTTACCCTTTTCCCCTCTTTTATTTTAGGTTTTTTATTCATTAGTCCTTCATTTCTAACTTGTTTCTTCAGTT
>NW_017686221.1:0-813 GCF_001879085.1 Nicotiana attenuata | reverse complement strand
GGATCCTCGACACATTTTTTATTCAACGTTTTGGGATTTGGATTTGGGTTGCATGAAATGCACACCCGTATTTAGGAAGGTAACATTATTAAAAAGCGCGCCTAAAGCGACTAACGCGTTATTAACTTTGCGGGAGGCCATGAAAATTCGCTAAATGGCACGTCCCAAATTCTACGTATTTTAATATAAACATCCAAAGAGGGCCACACAATTTATGAGTTTTATTTGGCTTGGCGCACCTCGTTTTATTTTTAAAGGCCATCCTAAAAGGGACTATTATTTTCTAGTAAGGATTGTCTCTAAAAGACCTAATTAATTAGCATTTGGGCCTCAAGTTCAAGTCCACACTTAAACAGGAGGGAGGCCCCCTTAATTCAAGTGTGCCACTTAACTTGGAAGGCCCAAAATTGTGTTACATAATTAAATCCATAACCTTAATAAGCATTCGAACCTTCAGCATTTTGGGCTTCAAAATTGGCCCAGGAAGAAGGAAAATACGCTTGCCCAGCTTTGGGCTTCTGATTATGTTATTAGGCCCAATTATCAGTTGAACGTGAAGGCCTTGTTGCCTTGGCTCACGATGAAGCCCATAAAATTAGTTTCTGAGCCCGTCGGTTATTTTGTAAAAATCAGTGTATCACTTATTCTAATCAAAGACTATTAGGCAAATATTCAAACTAGTGTAAGGCTGGTCATTAGCTAATTGTTAATCTAGAATCTATCAGTCAATTAACCTCGCAATTATGCATCTCAAACAAATTCAACGATGATCTGGACACTTTTAATAGGCAAAGATGAAATCCTGTGAGTTGT
>NW_017686220.1:0-6406 GCF_001879085.1 Nicotiana attenuata | reverse complement strand
CGAGCACCTATGAGCGAGCCCAGTTGGTCGAGATACAGAGCCTAGTATGGCCGAGCGCCTATGAGCGAGCCTACTACGGCAGAGCAGTTATATGTATATACCGAGCCTTATAGGACCGGACAGCAATTTTACTTACTATGTTGAGTCAGTTGAGTCAGTATCAGCAGGTAAGCATATCTTTCAGATTATCTTTGACTTCCAGTTACTTTCAGTAATTATATTATCAGTTCAGTTTCAGCTTTCAGTATATTGCCTTATATACTCGGTACATTTTTTCGTACTGACGTCCCTTTTGCCTGGGGACGCTGCGTTTCATGCCCGCAGGTCCCGATAGACAGGTCGAGAGCCCTCCAAGTAGGCTATCAACTCAGCGGAAGATGTAGGTGCGCTCTATTTTCTTCGGAGTTGCTTGTTTGGTTAGTATGATTTAGACGTGTATTGTTTGGTATGGCGGGACTCTGTCCCGACCTATATGACACTTATGTACTCTTAAAGGCTTGTCGACATATGTCGTGTACGTGAAAGATTGTATGGACTTGTCGGCCTATGTTTTGAGTTTATAAATGATTATGTTGGCCTATTAGGCCCGTATGTCACGTGTATGTGATGATGTAATAAGAAAGATACGTTGCGTTGGTACTCGGTTGAGTAAGGTACCGGGTGCCCGTCGCGGCCCATCGGTTTGGGTCGTGACAGGTTTAAACCAGTTAATCAAAAAAGGAGGCCCTCAGTTCGAAGGGCCTCGTATCGGCATCCAGTCAACAGGATGTTCGAAGAGCAAACAGGTAAAATAACGAAAGCCTCTATTGATGATATGTGTTGCTGCCAAACGCACACGCAAGTATATGTGGTCGACAAGTAATATAATGATAAGTTAAGTATCGAACCCACGGAGACTTGTGTAAACTACTCACTAAATCACAAAAATTATTATTTAATCTAGCTAAAAGCAAAGTTCAATAATATGATTATATTATACTACGATTCTAAATACTAACTAAATTATCAAGTAACTAGTTGATTGTTGTGTATTCAGTAGAGATAAATATTCCAGGGTTGTGATCGATTCACCATTCGTATTGTGTTCTAATTAACTCTCCCTTTCATATAATTCACTCATGGTTGCTAATTAATCGATAAATGCTCTCATAGCCTTCTCCCGAAGTACTACTCACCTATTCTTAATAGATTAACGCCTATATTCCTATGAAATCAATCTATAAAGAATGCATTAAAATCAAGATATTTAATTAAGCGCGGTGACTGGATATATTCCTATCCTAACCACAAATCCGCTCCCCCTAAGGGTTAAGATCATGCTCTCTTCAATTCATCTCTAATATAAACACGGCTTTCCCAAGCATAGCATAGATAGTAAATAGAACCTAACTGCTGGCCAAACAATTAAGCAATTAAACACAGAATTGAAGAAACAACCATATGTTGGTGAATTATAATCAACGTTAAGTTAATATCAAACAACAATATTCATGGCTAAATCACAACTCCAGAACAATGGGTGTTTAGCAACTCATAATGTAATCAAACAATTGCATAATTATTGAATCAATTGAAAATACTAGAAAAAGATGAAGAAAACTGAGAATTCTCCGCTTCCTCACGATCCCGTGTGTGTTTTTACTCCAAAGTGGTGTCTCTCCCTTCAAAAATAGGTTTAGTCTTGCTTTTATACGTGTTGGGTAGGTCTAGGGCCGAAATAACCTTGTCCTGGGCGAAATAGGACACATTTCACGTCACCGGCGCCCAGCCCAGCGCCAGGTGCCCTCCACGGCGCCCCATTATTTGTGCACACTGTTTTCGGCGCCACAGGTGGCGCCAGGCGCTGCCTGTGGCGCCCAACTGGCCCTTTTTCCCGGTTTCGTTCATTTTGGCTCAAATCTTGCGCGTTTCGCCCCGTTCTGTTTGGAATTTGGAAAAACGTAAAACATGAAAGTTGTAGCACTTTGAGTTACTTTCCAACCATATATCTTGGAGACCAAATGGAGTTCTGAGCAAAATGTTATATCCATTTTACTAGACAATGCGCAATATGCCTACTCGATTCTTCGTTCGCTCTAACTATCATCCGTTGACCTCCAAACACGATTCCGGCTTAATTCCTTGAGCTTTTACTCAGACTTCAAAGCTCCAAATCACTTGAATTCATTCCATAACATCTATATAGCTCGGAATCACTCCTACAAGGCATAAAACACACAGTTAGTGCAAGACACTAGCGATTAAAGCTCAGACTCAATCAAAGTGCAGTAAATTTGAGTGTAATAATCGACTAAAATACGTAATTATAGCCTATCATCAACACCCCACACTTAAACGTTGCTCGTCCTCGAGCAATGGGACTATCTAATAAACCCCCTCAACTACGTACAAGTATCAATTATAGAGGAGTACTTTAACTTTTACCCACACACTATACCCTAGACTATGATCAATACCGGCACACAAGCATGAACACACAAAAATTCACATTCTTCCCGTTTAAACATACCCAAGTATAATATTTCAATTCAATAAATTCCAACAACCTAATTGTCACCACCCAACCTCATAAGCCGACTCGCGGCCACTAAGCACCCTCAATTCATGCACTTCCCTAACAAGAAAGTTTACAACATTACCAATCCTTCATGAGATCATGTGCCCTTACCAACAACAAAAGAGTGACTATAGATAGTCCATACATTCAAATATACTTTTGAATATAGATTAAGGACATCGCACAATTGAACCAAATTCACTCACTCTCACAAAGAATTCATATGCATCCCCGTGGTCATACCATAAGCTTGTCCGTAGTGTATATCTCTACTAATTTAAGCTACCCAAATCTAGGATCAATTAGGACTTTTAAGGTTGTAATATAGGCTAAGGGACGGGTAGGATATATTTTGGAATAGTGGATAACCCTCCTAAGCACTTTAATACACTACATTCACAATTCAAGCACATATTCTTCTCAACCAAATCACTTGTCATATACAACATAGCCCTCACGTTCATTCAAGCACTTCTATACTCCCACAAGCACAAATTATTAAGAATTGGAGGTGTTTTCTACATACTTTCACTATCATTTTTTTCTTTTCTTTCAATTTTTCTTTTCCTTTCTCTTTTTTTTCTTCACACACTCCATACAGTAAAGTTCATTGGCTAGTGTCTTTGATTTCAACTTTAGTGCAAAACCGACCCTTCCATGGTTCCCCTCAAAAGCTACTCCTCAATCTTAACCTTACTTCTTTTAGCGACTAAGTGCCTTAGGAGGTAAAGGTTCAATCAATATCAAATTAAGAACAAAATAGGGGTATGGCTTGTAATGTGGGTGCCAAAAGAAAGGTCTATAGGCTCAAAGTGGCTAGCAACGGAAAATTTTATTTTTATGTGACAAGCACATCCATGATCAAGCAAGAAAATGCCTACGTCATCTCCTAGATTAGCACACTTACAATTTCGCTTCAATTAACACACGGGGCAAGTTCTAGACTACACAGGATAGCATAGAAAATCACAATTCCTCACACACACGTTGCACATGACTCAATCAAGACGGTTCTGTTCAACTCTCAAGTCAAGCAAGCACACATAATTGAGAAATTTAAGAAATATTGCACTATGTGGCATACGAGTCAAACAACTGAGAAAAGGCGTCACAAAATAGGTTATTTACTTTACTTAGGCTTCACAATTCAAACCAAATACACAGGAAAACAAAATGTATGTCATAGCCTAATGTGCCAGCATCAACCATGTCAATAAGTATCTCGGAGCGACTTAGTTTCTTCCTAAACTACTCCTAAAAAAAATAAAAATAAAGTGCCCGATTCGAGCTACATCCTTGGAAAAGAACCGGTGCCTAAAGAAAAACCAAGGAATACTACCTAGCTATTCTAAAAAAATTAAATAAAATAAAAACAAAAATCTTTTTGGTGTTTTTAAATCGGACTTTTACCCTCAAGAAAATTGTCCAAAAGATCCATCGTTGGGAAAAGTCTGAACTTTTTCACATTTTTTTTAAAATTTTTGTTTTTTTTTAAACCTAGACTATGTCTACTACGAGTTCTAAAAGAAAAGCTAAAAAATAGTTTTATACAATTACACTTCAGAAAGTAGTTTTTCCACCCCACACTTATATTATGCATAGTCCTCGATACATGATCATAGAGAAATATTAAAACAAGGGTGAGAAATACTCCCTAAGACCCTCTCGGGCCTAGCTTGGACATGATCCTCAATATTAAGGATCGGGACGACCCCACACTTAAGCTCAAACATGCTCCTCAGCTTCAACTTTGGGTACTCAGACTTCCCCTACTCTGCAAAACAAAAATAACACAAAACTTGACACTAAAAAAAATTAATCAATAGCTAAAAGATATACATGTTGGGTTGCCTCCCAACAAGCGCCTTATTTATAGTCGTGGCACGACTCTGCTACTCTGCTCAGGCTGGGCGCTTTTCTCTTCTTCTTTCTCCCATAAAGTCTAGCCTTTTTACATACCCTCGGAAGGTCTCCTCTTTCATCTCTGGCTCTTTTCTCAATCATCTTTACATGCTCAGCTAGAAACACTACCTCCTCTAATTCAGTTGTCCCATATGGATCACTACAATTCACATAAGGACTCTGCTTTATCCCCCTTCGATTCTACCACAGTAATCATGCACAAGTCCTCATAATGCTTAGGGAGCTTAAGTGCCATGTACACATTAAAAGTGACCACATCATCATCAACTCTCATTTTTAAATTCCCTGCTCTCACATCAATAATTGCTCCACCAGTAGCCAAGAATGGTCGCCCCAAAATAATGGGCACTTCCTCATCTGCCTCGTAATCAAGAACAATAAAATCAGCAGGAAGAATAAACTTTCCCACTCGAACTAACACATCCTCAATAATTCCTTCTGGCATGACTAGTGACCTATCTGCTAACTGTAAAGTGATTGTAGCAGGTCTGAGCGCCCCCAATCCAAGTTGCTTGAACAAAGAGTATGGCATCAAATTTATACTAGCCCCTAAATCACACAGGGCTCTACCAACTTCTTGTTTTCCAAGAGACAAAGGAATTGTGAAACTCCCAGGATCCTTCAACTTAGGAGGAAGTTTACTCTGAACTCTGGCACTGCACTCTTCAGTAAGTGCAACTGTTTCGAACTCTGCATGTCTTCGTTTGTTTGCCACAATATCTCTGAGATACCTTGCATACTTACGCGCTTCCTGCAAAATTTCCACCAAAGGCAAATTCACACTCACTTGGCTCAAAATATCTAGGAATTTCTTATACTTAGCATCATCTTTTTGCTTCTGCGGTCTTTGTGGAAACGGAGGTGGTGGCCTAGTCTCAATTACTGGCTCGGGTCCTTTATCATCTTTCTCATTCCCCTCAACTGGCTTGGGAACTAATTCTCCTTCAGGATGAGCTGTATCCTTCTTTTTCATTGGAACTTCTTCTAATGCTCTTCCATTTCTCAAGGTAACCGCATTGACTTGAGCTTTAGGATTGGGCTCAGTATCACTAGGAAGAGCCCCTGCTGGTCTGGTATTTTGGGCTCTGGCAAGTTGGCCCACGTGGTGCTCCAAATTTCTCAGTGTTGTGGCTTGAGCCTGCTGATCAGCCATTATTTTCTGATTGAAAGTTTGTTGATCTGCTATTAATTTCTGATTGAAGGCTTGCTGATCTGCTATTAATTTCTGATTGAGGGCTTGCTGGTCGGCCATCAATTTCTTCATCATCTCCTCAAGGCTAGATTGTTGTTCATCTTGAGGTGGTATGGATTGTTGTTGAGGTGATTGAGGCCGGTATTGATTATGATTGCCTTGATTTCCACCCCAGGAGAAGTTTGGGTGATTCCTCCAGTTGGGGTTGTAAGTGTCCCCATACTGATTTGCTTGGCCTCGATTTGCATTACCCACAAAATATACAGACTCTGGATTTGCTGGGCATAGATTGCTCATATGACCCTCTCCACATACTTCACAAAATATTTGAACTTGTTGCACTGGCTGGGCTTGTTGCTTGTTAATGATCAGGTCATTGATTGACTTGGTTGGTCAGCGTAGAGACCTGTGCTGACAATGCTGAGACAACATCTGATTCGAAAACCCCTGGTGATTTTTGTACCATGTTTCTACCCATCTCTCCTTGCCAATCCGGATTGCTTTTGGAGAATTTGTTCAATAATGCATAAATTTCATCAAAGCTTTTCTCCAATACTTGACCTCCAGCTGCAGCATCTACTATAATTTTTGTTTGGGGATGGAGCCCTTCTATGAAAGTGTGAACTAACACTTTATTCGTCTGATTGTGATGAGGACAGTCTCTGAGTAGCCCCTTGAACCTTTCCCAAGCTGAGTATAAAGATTCTCCTGCTTTCTGTTTGAAAGCAACTATC
>NW_017686219.1:4363-6407 GCF_001879085.1 Nicotiana attenuata | reverse complement strand
CGGTTTTTTCTCGATTCGGCTTATGTCGGATTTTGTCGGTTTTTCGGTTTTTTGTCAGTTTTTTCTCAAATATAAGACATACACTACCAAACACATACTCTGGCGACCACATTTTCAACGTAGCATTATCAAATCAATTTCCCTTTGAAAAATCTATTATTTACCAAGATATATTGATGATAATTGAATCAAATAGTGATAAATAATTTAAGGACTCAATTAAAAATATATTATTTTTAACACGAAATGGATTCTTACACTTAACAAAAGAAAAGTACCGGTCAAACTAGAATGTAAAGGTAAAGAACTATACTAAAAGTGGCAAATATTAACATTTACCTTAAAAATTTGAAGCTTTGTATAAAAATATACATATATATAGGTGTAAAAATAAATTTAAAATAGCTACTCCTATTGCCGGTTTGGTTCGGTTTTTTTCTGATTATAACCAAAACCAAACAAAAACCAAAAAGTATCCGTTTTTTTGGTCGGTTTGGTTTGGTTTTCGATTTGATTCGGTTTTTCGGGTTTTTATGAACACCCCTAGTGGTTACTGATTTAGTGCCGAGCCTTTCACAGCAGCCGGTACGTCCACCGGGACAACAGCCATGCCACCATCTTCATCTGCCGGACCACTTGCTTCTGCTAGACTATCAGTGCCATTGCTAGTGCCGACTTCATCTACATATCATCAGACTGTGCTGCGAGTCTCCCACACATTGACGAGTCTCAACAACTGGATGCAGGCAACTACTACCAAGCTGTTGCAGCACAATCCTCAGCCCCAGCACAGCCATATGTACCTTCGTTAGTGGAGGAAGCATTGAAGAAGATTCTTGAAAACCAGAAGACCATCATGAATACTCTAGTGGCACATGGGAAGGTCATTGAGGACTTGAGCAAGCAAGTCAAAAAGATAAAGAAGTCTCAAGCCTCGATGAGGTCAGTGGACAAGTTGAGAAAGGAGGTCACCAAGATTGCATATGTTGGAGACCTGCCATTGGACCTGCTTGTGGAGCCTTCAGTCCCTGCAGCACAGGGAGCACTAGAGGCAGCAGCCAGCTAATCTGAGGAGCCGGTTGCTACTTCCACACTGCTGAGGAGATGATCCAGATGCTCAGCAACCCAGTTGTCCCTCAGCCTGTAGTAGATGAGACACAGTTAGAGACAGATGGTGTTGAGGATCCCATGAAGACTGAGACCACATAGGGAGTTCTTTTAACTCTCTACCCTTTCCCTGTTCTTATTTTTGTTAAGCATTGGGGATAATGCTTATTTTCATTTGGGGGTGGTCTATTTTGAGTATTTGACTATGACATTTGACATTTGGGCTGTAATAACTATGATACTATTTTTCTTTCATCTTTATTTTCCTTTGGTATGTATATATTCTCCCCATTTGATGTTGATATTCATTTCCCTTATGTATATATTCATTTGATTTCGGTTTGTATATACATTTATCTCACTCTCCGTAGTTTATTTCATAACTTCTCTAATTTGCTTTTCCTTAGTAGTATAGCTTCTTATTTACTTTAGTTTCTTCTTTTTACGTTTTGAGTGAACAATAAGCCTTTGGTTTTCTTAATGCCACAGTACTTTCCAAAGGTGAATTATCTGTAAACCGGGTAACTCTTCCCAACGATGGATGGTGTGACAGCCTTCTTAAGGGATTGAGTCTATTTTCTTTCATGTTTTGGTAAATATAGCAGCAATGAATAAAAAGGCTCTCAAGTATGCTTCACTTGGTACCAACATATTTACCTATGATCGTATGGTTAAAAACAAGTTGTTGGCAGAAAATAGCTCTAGTTGTGACTCTTTGGACTCTTGTGTTGACTTAAGCAGTCATCAAGTGGTTCAAATTGAGCCATTTGTAATTCTCAATCTTAGCTAGGGTTGTTGTGGGCCCTTGACTCTGTTCTCTTTAGAAATCTAGAAGCGTGAGAGGTGAGAAGTTTAGTTACAAGGCCAAGTACCCGTGCTAATTGTCTAGAACTTGCCCTGGATGTTTTTCTAGGCGAAATTCTAAGTGTAGCTTGGC
>NW_017686219.1:0-493 GCF_001879085.1 Nicotiana attenuata | reverse complement strand
GAGTGGACGTTCGTTGAGTTGTAGTTCTTAGAGGAGGCCCGACTAGTTACCTTCGGTAGTTCTTATTCTATCCCGGGGCACCGCCAAGATGTATCAGGACTTGCGGCAGCATTATTGATGGAGGAGAATGAATAAAGATATAGTGCCATATGTGGCTCGGTGTCTAAATTGTCAACAAGTAAAGTACGAGTATCAGAGACCTTGTGGTTTGCTTCAGATGATAGAGATTCCTGAGTGGCAGTGGGAGCGTACCCCTATGGATTTCATTGTTGGAATCCCTCGCACTCAGAGCAAGTTCGATGCAGTTTGGGTTATTGTGGATAGACTGACCAAGTTAGCACATTTCATTCCTATAGAAGTTACCTATTCTTCAGAGCGGTTGGCAGAGATTTATATCTGTGAGATTGTTCATCTTCATGGTGTGCATGTCTCTATCATTTCTCATCGACGTACGCAGTTTACCTCGCATTTCTGGAGGGCAGTGTAGCGTGAG
>NW_017686218.1:5525-6407 GCF_001879085.1 Nicotiana attenuata | reverse complement strand
TGTACTCATCTGGACCAAGTCCACACACAAGCCATTTCTTGGCCTTAGCATTTTTCTCCCATTTTCTTAAATCCTCAGTAGTGCAGTCAGCTCTAGTTTTTGGCACATCCACTCCTTCAGCATTCTTCTTTGTAGTTGCTAGAGGACCATCAGTGACTATGTCCCAGAGTTCATAGTCTTCTCCTATGATGTGATCCCTCATCCTGTTCTTCCACCAAGAATAGTACTGACCATTGAAAAGTGGAGGCCTAATAGTGGATTGCCCTTCCCAGTTCCCAGGTGATGCACTCATGTTGATCTTTTCCTAAGGTGTTAGCCTCTTCAAGGATAACCTGCTCTGATACCAATTGATGTTATAAACGTCAATACTACACAAGAGGGGGGGGTGATTTGTGTGGTACCTAAATTTCGCGTTAGAAGAACCTGGTTCTTCTAAGTGTTCTAACTACAGTAGTTTGCGGAATAATAAATACTGAAAGTAAAGTGCACAGAGATTTTTACGTGGAAAACACCTGGCTCAAAAGGTGAAAAAACCACGACCTACTACTCAGTAGGATTTTCCCAAACTCCACTAAAATCACTGAGCCAAAAACTGCATTTACAAAACTCTTTGTAAACCTAAGGATTAACTCTAATCCCGTTGTAGCAACCAGCCTCTAACTGCTGCGACAACTTCAAGTTAACTCTAACTTGAATACTCAAAATACCTATTACAATTGCTTCTAGATAAAGCTGAAAGGTACAGTATGAAACACTTACTACAATTGAACTAGAAATAAAGAAAGACACATAAAACTCTTTATGGAGCTGGTTCTTCAATCTGGTTCATGTAGCTTCTGGTTTGCACACTTGAATCACACACGAACTGCTTGCAAAAAGCCT
>NW_017686218.1:0-4879 GCF_001879085.1 Nicotiana attenuata | reverse complement strand
AAAATGAATACAGAGCTAAAATAGGAGAATTAGAAAGGCAAGTCCGAGACCTTCAGTTTGAAAACAGTGTGCAAGCCGCAGCCGATGAGGGTGAGAAGAAGAAATTGGCCAAAGAGAATGAAGCCTTACGAGCCCAAATCCAAAAGATGAATATAGCGGCCGAAAATCCCGTTAGAGTGCCAAGGATACAAAGCTTATCGAAAATGTAAGACAAAAAGTGAATGACTACAGTTTTGACCTCAATAAGGCAGAAAGGGAATTAGCCGGGGTTCGAAAACAATTGGCTAAAAACGCGGAAGAACGGGACCGCATGGTTAAGCAGGTGAAAGAAGAATACGATAATGAGTTCACGGGATTAAAGAAAAGGGTTATTGCCACAGAGAACAAAATGATCAAACAGGCGAAAGAATTCAAGGTTGAAAGAGAGCACTGCTTCACGGCGTTGGCACAATTAGAAATGGACTTGCAACAACTCCAGGAACAAAACCAGGTAGCCGAGCAGACTTTGGAGGCCAGGGCTCAACAGATAGGGCGGTTGCTTCAAAAAAAGGGCAGAATCAGAGAGAGAATCTTAACCGTTGCTCACTACATTACTAGGAAATGCCAAGTGTGCGAGAACATGACTTGCACCACCTTCTTTGCATCGGTGATGATATTTGTGAAGCAGATAATGAGTGACCTGGACAGACTTCAAGGGGAACTTGCATATAGGCCCGCGGCGAGACCGAATGATGTCCCACGGGCACCAGGAGCTTTAACGTATTCATGACTGTCATTTGAGTCTGTATTTCCTTTTATACTAGAGTCTGTCAGTTGTCTGAGTCTGTATTTTCTTTTTGTTAAAAGTCAGTCAGTTGATTGAGTCTGTATTTTCGTTTGAAATAGAATAGGGATGGTGGAGTCTGTAGTTCTTCTCTTCATTAGAGTCTGTTAGTTGTTTTAATCTGTCAGTTTTGAGTCTTTGTAATTGAAGTATTTGCTATCAATTAAATTGAAAATCCCAAAACATTTTGCTTCTATTTTTCACGAACTACGCTTGGTCTGATTCATGCGGGGTCATGATATGTAGGCAATCTCCACAGGATTCGACCATAACCAAAAGAAAAAAAAGAGTGATAAAAAGAGGAAAAGAAGAAAAGAGGAAAAAACAAGAGAGAAAATGGAAAGAAAAAGAGAGAAAATAAGAAACTGAGAGAAGAAAACAATGGCAAAACAGGAGAGAAAATGGAAAGAAAAAGAGAGAAAATAAGAAACTGAGAGAAGAAAACAATGGCAAAACAAGAGGGAGGGAGGAGAGCAAAAACAGAGAGAAAGCAAAGGCAAGAAAAAGGAAAAAAAAGAGAAGAAGCGGCAAATGGAAATAAGGAAAGTCGGGATGACGCAAGCAGCCGAACAAATGCATAATAGAAATGGTTAACTGCTTAGGTGCATTCATTCCCCAAAATGTGCGGTTACCAATCTATTAAAGCCCTCACCGCTAACAAAGTTGTTATGCATTGAGTTCAGGCAGGTGGTTAGTTGATTGGCATTTTGGCAACTCACTCCTACAACACCCGGTCAAAAAAAAAAGTTGATCATGTCCAACCAGGAACTTGACGCGAGTGTTATCGATCCTTCGAGAGAGGTGGAAGAGTTGGATGTTAATGTGATGAAAGAAGAGATGTATAAACTGAAACAACAGATGGCCAAGATGTATCGATATCAACCAGAATCCATTGCCGGCCCATCATGAGACGAATATGATCGAGATAGTGCATAAGGGAGGGGAGCCTAAGAAGCCTTCACAGACTGTCATGATGATTCGGTCCACTGAGGTCGTGCCGGTTGAAAAGTCAAAAAGTGGAAAATCAGTGATCAGGTTGGGCGGGACAGACAGTGAGCCATCTGCGGTAGGCAAGAAAGGGTCCTCAAGTGAGGTTGCAACGAAACAAGAAAGGGCAAAAGTGGTTGTGCCAGGAGTGTCGAACAAGCCTGTCGTGATTGTGGAGGGTGCCCACACAGAACCCGCATTGTCAAGCCAGGGGCAGTGAAGCATCCGGTGTCAGCAGTTCCAAAGCCTGTGGTTGTCTTTGATGAGGAATTGATTTGAGAGGGTCCAAATTTTATTTGATGAAGTAAACACGGTGGAAATTGGGGGAGGCTCTGGTGACGAAGAGATGCATTTTGTCAAGCCGAATGTGAAGATCAACAATTGGGAAGCTACTCCTCTTCCTACTCGGAGGGAGTTTTGGTAGTGGGTTTTGATTTCCTTTTAGTTGTCTGGATTATTCCAGGGTTGTGATTCAGATTCTATATGCCGTCCGTTTGGATGTGTTAAACCTTGCTATCTTTTGATTTCAATGAAATGCAATTTCCTTTTTTTTCATCATTCCTGATAGTTTTATTTTTATTTTTCTTTTCTTCCTTACACAGTTCTTTTAGGCTGGTTTCAATGACATGACATGCATGAGGAATCTTCGGCCCAGTTTTAAAAGCCAAGCTAATTCTGAAAAGTTGAAATCCCATCCCTTCGGATTGTCGATGAAGCCGAAATTGATGATGATGAGTGGGTCAGAACCCGCCTGAGCAATTGAGTTTGATCAATGAGAAAAGAATGGCAGCAGTGGGTCATGGCCAATTGTATTAACAGAAAATGGCAAGAGTATATAATAAAAAGGTGCGTCCACGGAAGTTTGAAGTGGGTCAGCAAGTGTTGAGACGTATCCTTCCACATCAGGCTGAGGCCAAAGGCAAGTTCGCCCCAAATTGGCAGGGGCCATTCATCGTAACGAGAGTGTTGTCCAATGGTGCTTTATATTTGGCAGACATAGAAGGCAAAATGTGTAGAAATGGCTATCAACTCTAATGCAGTCAAGAGATATTATGTATGATCTTCTTTGTTTTAATTGTATTTATTTGTACTTGGCATGTTTTGAAGATTGGAATGACGAAGGCATTTTGTTTGGCTATCCAAACTCTTTATACTTTGTTACCCCCTTTGAGCCTCACTCATTTTCTTTCATACCCCTCTTTCGGAATCAGTAGCAAAGATCAGAAACACAAGTGTGAAATATAAGTCAAGGAAAAAGAGAAAAGAAAAGAATGAAAAGTGAGAGAAGGAAAAAGGAAGAAGAAAAGAAAGGAAAAAGGAAGAGAAAAGAGAAAAAAAAGAAGAGAAAAGAGAAAAAAAGAAAAAGAAAAGGAAAAAAAAGAGAGAAAAAGAAAAAACAAACAACAAAAAGAGAAAGGAAGAAAGAAAAGAAAAGAAGAGAAAGTGGAAGAGAAGAGAAAGAAAAATCACAACAACAAAGTAATTCCTATGTCATGAACTACGTTTGACTTGATCCCGAAAGGGTACGTAGGCAGCCTCTCTCTGAGGTTCAGTCTCATCGAAATAAAAATCCAAAGGTCCCCAAGCAAGAGACTGGGGCAGAAGTTGTGGTTGTTGTGAGAAATCTGATTCCGAAAGTTGTAGTTTTAACCCATTTTGAATTGTTTTTGAGCCTTTTATACCCTTCTTTTCTAACCCATCCAAAAGCCCACGTTACGGTCCAAAGAAAGACCTTCCGATCAGTCTTCAAGAAATGCCATGTCAAGCAGGTAAAGGTAATTCATGACAGGGGCAATACTCTGGTTCAAGCAAGAAAGATAAAAATGAGAGAGTCTTATTGGTGAAAACCCTCACGGGCACCGTAAGGCGATGGGAGCTGAGAGAAATAAAAATGAGAGAGTCTTATTGGTAAAAACCCTCACGGGCACCATAAGGCGAAGTGAGTTGAGAGAAATCAAAAATGAGGGAGTCTTATTGGTGAAAACCCTCACGGGCACCATAAGGCGAAGTGAGTTGAGAGAAATTAAAAATGAGAGAGTCTTATTGGTGAAAACCCTCACGGGCACCTTAAGGCGAAAGTGAGTTTTCAGATGGACAAATGAGATGAGTCTATGGTTGAAAGCTGTTCAAAACACTGCAAGATGAATAAAGTTAAGGTTTGGGTTGAAGAAATCAGGTTGTGGAATTCTGGGGCAACAAAGCGTGGCAATTGAAAGTTGATTGGTTGGACAGATTGGGCCGGTTAGTCCGAAATGCATGGCATGTTCAATGGTACCAGCTGTTCCTCTCAGATAAGTTTCTTTTCTTTTCATTCCTTTTTATAAATCGTCCGGTTTTGGATTCTCTTTATCCTTAACTCTCAAGGTCATTGCATTTCACTCTTTTTTGAGGTCTGTTCTTTAAGATGTTTCAATATCGGTCTTGTCCGAAACAAAGAGGAAAGGATGTCAAGGCTAACTACCAGTTTCCTAGTTGCAAAGCACCACAGGGCCGGAACAAACCAAAGATGTCAAAATGCAAAGTAAGACATAAAGGATCATCGGAAGTTTCATCGGTGGATTGGCCAGATAGTTTTGTGGGGAGAGGCAAAGTCTCAGATAAAAGGGGTCAGAGAGGTAGAAGCAACAGTCTGGGTATGAAACACTTAGGTCATCGAAGGTCGTGGGGGTCGAAAGTCAGTGAGAAAGGCAAACGGTTCAGGGCCAATTCAAGAAGCAAGGCAAGGCAAAACATAGCAGCGGAGACGCCTTCAGCAGGAATGCCATCAAATAACCACCATTTTTAAACTGACAAGATTTTTCTTTGATTGAAACAGGGGCAGAAAGTTTTGTTGGTTTCGGAGAAACCCTCCTTAAGGGATAAAGCAAGCACCAAAATAGGTTTGACCATAAACTCTCAGGACCCTCCTGGAAAATGAGACTTAGTTTAAATCTCAAAATAATCATGAGTAGCATAATTTAGCACAAATGTACCCCAAAGGAATATAAGTTGGTTTCCAAGTCTGCATGCTTAAGATAGGATTCAATTAGAAGTTTTCAGGACCCTCCTGGATAATGGGACGTAGTTTAA
>NW_017686217.1:3666-6407 GCF_001879085.1 Nicotiana attenuata | reverse complement strand
ACATAACATACTATATATAGTATACTATACTAGTATACTATATATATATATTATATTTACATGAAGAAGTAGTACTATATATACTACAAAACAAGATTTTTCAAAATGAGGGCCCCACCCCCAATGACCACCAACGGTCATATTAATTGCACAAATAGCCGTTTTTTTTTTAAATTTACAAAACTAACCTTCTCTAACACTATAAGTACCCCCCTCCCTCTTCTTCATTTCAATACTCAATACTCATTTCTCAATCTAAATTTCTCTCAATCTCTCAATCTCCAATTTTCAAGACTTCAAGTCTCAATCTCAATTTTCAAGTTAAATCATGCCTCGTTCGGAAAGAGTGCGCTTATTTGTTTCGCAATACTATGAAGTGCTTGAAAAAAATGAAGAAGGCCAAATATTAAAGTGCAAGAACTGTGGAAGAGTCTTAAATTTTCGTTCAGGGTGTACCACAGGCATTTTAAGGAGGCATATAAAGTATTGTGTTGAGGGTATTTATCCGCAAATTCGTCTTTAAGATTTTTCAACAATTTGTGTTATTTTAAAATTATTAGACGTATTTATGCTTCATGTTGTACTTTGTTATTAATTTATTATGCATGCCAATTTAGTTTTACTATTGATTTGTTATTTTACATTTTCGTCAAACACTTTAATAATTAGATTTCTATATTATATATACTACATATATTTATATAGCCATGCATAAGAGCAATTTATATATATACATACATATATGGTTTACAAGAAATTGCCTTAAATAAAAAAAGTTAAAAAAAAGCCCGAAAATAAAAAAAGCCCGTTAGGCCCGCTAAGCCCACGAACCCGGCCCATTTATCCCAGGACCATATGGGCTTAGGCCCGTCACGGGCTGGTCCTACCCGTTGAGCCCACGAAGCCCGGGACCGCGAAGCCCGGGACCGCTAGAGCCCGGGACCGCTAAGCCCAGGCCCGTTTAGCCCGGCCCGTTTAGCCCATTTAGGCCCGGGCCCGGCCCACCATACAGCCTTAATGTGACTATTGATGATGACGGCGCGATGAGGATGCAGGGCCGGATTTGCGTGCCCAATGTGGATGGGCTTCGGGAGTTGATATTAGAGGAGGCCCACAGCTCGCGGTATTCCATTCATCCGGGTGCCGCAAAGATGTATCAGGATTTGAGGCAGCATTACTGGTGGAGGAGAATGAAGAAAGATATAGTAAGTTATGTAGCTCGGTGTCTCAACTGTCAACAGGTCAAATATGAGCATCAGAGACCCGGTGGTGTACTTCAGCGGATAGATATTCCCGAGTGGAAGTGGGAGAGGATTACTATGGATTTTGTGAGTGGTCTCCCTCGTACCTCAAAGAAGTATGATTCGATTTGGGTGATTGTGGATCGGCTGACCAAGTCCGCGCATTTCATTCTGGTGTGTACTACCTATTCTTCGGAGCGGTTGGCAAAGATTTTCATCCGGGAGATTGTTAGGTTGCATGGGGTCCCAGTTCTATCATCTCGGATAGGGGCACTCAGTTTACTTCCCAGTTTTGGAGGACTTTTCAGCGAGAGTTGGGTACACAGGTAGAGTTGAGCACCGCATTTCATCCTCAGACGGACGGACAGTCCGAGCGTACCATTCAGATATTGGAGGACATGTTGCGTGCCTGTGTTATTGATTTTGGAGGTTCTTAGGCTGAGTTTATGCCACTTGCAGAGTTCGCGTACAACAACAGTTATCAGTCCAGCATTCAGATGGCACCGTATGAGGCCTTATATGGGAGACGGTGTAGGTCTCCGGTTGGTTGGTTTGAGCCCGGCGAGGCTAGACTATTGGGGACAGAGTTGGTTCAGGATGCCTTAGAGAAGGTGAAAGTGATTCAGGAGAGACTTCGTACAGCTCAGTCGCGTCAGAAGAGTTATGCGGATCGGAAGGTTCGAGACGTATCCTACATGATGGGCGAGAAGGTCTTGTTGAAGGTTTCGCCTATGAAGGGCGTTATGAGATTTGGGAAGAAAGGAAAGTTGAGTCCACGGTTCATTGGTCCTTTTGAGATACTTAGGAGAGTTGGGGAGGTGGCCTACATGCTTGCCTTGCCACCCAGCTTGTCGGGAGTTCACCCAGTATTTCACGTTTCTATGCTCCGGAAGTATGTTGGGGACCCGTCCCATGTGTTAGACTTCAGCACGGTTCAGTTGGATGATGACTTGACTTATGATGTGGAGCCAGTGGCTATTTTGGGTCGTCAGGTTCAGAGATTGAGATCAAAGGATATAGCTTCGGTAAAGGTGCAGTGGAGAGGTCGGCCCGTAGAGGAAGCTACTTGGGAGACTGAGCGGGAGATGCGGAGCAGATATCCTCACCTATTTGAGACCTCAGGTATGCTTCTCGACCCGCTCGAGGACGAGCATTTGTTTAAGTTGGGGAGGATGTGACGACCCAACACGTCGTCTCATGTATTACAGCCCCGTTTCCCCAATTTATTGCTCTTTCATGTTTTATTATCATCAACGGGTGAGTTAGAGTTAAACTGAATTGATTTGGATAGGAAATGAGACACTTAGTCTCTTTAAAGAAGGTTTAGTTTGGAAAAGTCAACCGAACGTTGACTTATTAGTTAGAAAGCTCGGATGTGAATTCCGGTGATTTGGTTAGCTTCGGGAGGTGAATTGTGACTTAGGAGTGCGATCGGAAGTGATTTTGGAGGTCCGCTGTAGAATTAGGCTTGAATTGGCGAAGGTTGAATTTTGGCGAATT
>NW_017686217.1:0-682 GCF_001879085.1 Nicotiana attenuata | reverse complement strand
TCAGGTTCTTACACTGTGTATTGTGATGCTTCGAGAGTTGGGATCGGATGTGTGTTGATGCAGGAGGGTAGAGTTATTGCATATGCTTCTCGTCAGTTGAAGCCTCATGAGCAGAACTACCCCGTACATGATTTGGAGTTGGCTGCTATAGTTCATGCGTTGAAGATTTGGAGGCACTACTTATACGGCGTATCTTGTGAGGTATATACTGATCATCGCAGCCTTCAGCATTTGTTCAAACAGAAGGATCTTAATTTGAGGCAGCGGAGGTGGCTTGAGTTACTCAAGGACTATGACATTACCATTTCTTATCACCCGGGGAAGGCCAATGTAGTGGCCGATGCTTTGAGCCGGAAGGCGGTCAGTATAGGTAGCTTGGCGTACATTCCAGCTGGGGAGAGGCCCTTTGCAGTTGATGTTCAGGCTTTGGCCAATCGGATGGTGAGGTTAGATATTTCGGAGCCTAGTCGGGTGTTGGCTTGTGTAGTTTCTCGGTCTTCCTTGTATGACCGCATCAAAGAGCGCCAATATGATGATCCACATTTGCTTGTCCTGAAGGACAGGGTTCAGCACGATGATGCTAGGGATGTGACAATTGATGATGACGGCGCGATGAGGATGCAGGGCCGGATTTGCGTGCCCAATGTGGATGGGCTTCGGGAGTTGATATTAGAGGAGGCCC